>NC_134687.1:220337288-220637288 GCF_050947455.1 Rhinoderma darwinii
ATGGAAACGGAAACCTATGGTTTGTGCCAGTCAGGGCTCCCTTCCGATGGAAAGCTCAGATGGAACATCGGAACGGAGCACTGACGCAGAAGTGAACGAAGTCTAACATTTTTAGATGCAGTTAAAATTGCAAGAAAAATTCTGTGTGAAGGGAATGCTGCTGAGAATTAATATTTCAAAAAAATGTGCTTGCTGACATAAACGCTCAACATGTTACTTCGGTGTGGCGGAGACAAGCCACAGTCTTATATTTCTGACACTGGCCCAGCACCTGAAAGGAGATACAAAGGATCGGCATGTTGAAATCAAACATGGCTGACCCTCGTTTTCCCTGACATTTGACATCGGTGGAAGACCCCATACAACGAACAATTTCTGGTTTGAAAAACTTCTGAGCATCTAATGAATGTTTTACATCCGAACAATCTTCAGGGAGGAGTTTCTCTTCCCTGGAAGACCGTTTTATTCCTACAAACCTTGCTTCTAGCAAATTTACAGTTATTGATATTGGGGGCGGTTTTTATGCATGTACAGTGGATTAAGATCGAAGATAAACAATAGTTTTATCCCTGACCTTTTACAGTGGCCCAATATCATAAGGATCCTACAAAAATAAACGAATCGTAATAATAATTGTTCAGTGTAAAGAGGATTCTGATTAGTGATATAACGATTTGTGTAGTGTAGCCAAAGGGGTGGACCTGAAATTAGCCCTCTGCGTGACCATTGTTACATTTTATATAGGAGCTCTCATACCAAGCCACTTTGATGCATATACACAATAGAACTGCTTATACATTTTCGCCCGTTCTATATTAGGGAGAAGTTCATTTTGCCCTTTTGGCTATGTTGACACATAACAGATATGCCATGTGTATATACAAGAAGATCCACAGAATTCTGAGGCTGACACTGATCTCTGCTGCGAATTTGCAGTGTACGTGCTGTGGATCTGCATGAGGATTAGCCCCATTTCAATGTGTCTAATCTGTCTTGTCGCGGATAATTTTTTCCACGACACGGACAAAAGTCTGTGCTGGTTTTTTTCGGAGCATATGCATGGGGTTATAAAAACATGCATTGTTGGCGTACTTGAGGATTCTTGTCACATCCAGAACGTGTGAACACTTCCTTAGGCACACGTTGCAGAATTTGGTGCTGAAAATCAGCCTAAAAGTGGCAGGGAATTCTGCAGGTAAAATTCGCACCATATTTTGGTGTATTTTTATATATTTTTTCAAACCTGTCAGATACAATTCGCAAGCGGAAACGCAAGATAAATTGACGTGCTGCGAATTTTAAAATAGGCATCGCAGGTCAATTTACATGCAGAAGAAATCTGCAACGTGTCGATGAGATTTCTTGACATCTCATTTACTTTTCTGGTACTGTGTTACGCGCGGCAGCAAATCCGCACGTAATATGCATCTGGTCTAATTCAGTATGGGGTTGAGCTAATTTTTATGACAACTTTTCTAAAACGAGTGCAATAGTGGGAGTGTTAGACAAAAACTGTTCACACAGGGCCGATATGCTGCGTAAAAGTAGACAGAGTATCCACCCTGGAACCTGCAGGGAATAACGACCGAAAAACCGCATCGAATTGTGGTGCAGTTTTTCGGGCGTAAAATCCATTGCGGAAAACAGATTTAAAAAAAAAAAAAATTATACTTAACCCGTCCCTCTGTTGTCCGGCCTCCTGGGATGACGCTGCAGGCCATGTGACCGCTGTAGCAGTCACATGGGATGAAACGTCATCCAAGGAGGCCGGACAACAGAAGAAAGCGTCGCTATGACAACGCTCGAGTGGTAAGTATAAATCTTTTTATTTATTTTAAACGACAAAAAGCTTTTTTTTTTTTTTCTCATCTGAGTTGCGATTTTTGCGGTGGAATCGCAGCTTTTCCGCTGCAAAAAACACAACATTTGCTATTTGTTACATGTTTTCCCTAGCAATTGAATTCAATGGGGGAAAAGCAGCGATTCCGTAGCATTAATTGACATGCTGCAGACTAAAAAAACGCACCGTAGGCCAATTTTTTTTTAATTTTTTGCTGTCTGATTTTTTGCGCAGCTTGTGGATGTGCTGAAAGATCCCCCTTTGAAATTTGTTAAAATCTCATCGAATCTGCTGCTACTGTAATACGCTGCGGATTTTCCGCAATGAAATCCGTTTTGGAAAATCTGCAGTATTTATGCAACGTTTGAACAAACCCTAAGGTCGGATTCACACAAGCGTGTTCGGTCCGTGATATACGGTCCGTACGTCGGCCGCATTTCCCCGACCGAACACAGTGCAGGGAGCCGGTCTCCTAGCATCATAGTTATGTGCAATGCCAGGAGTCCCTGCCTCGCTGCGGAACTACTGTCCAGTACTGAAAACATGATTACAGTACGGGACAGTTTTCCCGCAGTGAGGCAGGGACTCCTGGCATCATAGATAACTATGATGCTAGTAGCCCGGCTAACTGCAATGTTTTCGATCTGCGAAATGCGGCTGACGTACAAACCGTATATCACGGACCAAGCGCGCTCGTGTGAGAGGCTCCTTATGCTGTGTTCACACAGGGCAGATATGCTTCGTAAAAGCACACAGCGTATCCGCCCTGGCCCCTGCAGGGAATTTCAACCGAAAAACCACACCAAATGGCGGTGCAGTTTTTCGACCGGAATATCCGCTGCGGAAATGATGCACTGAAAAAAAAGGATACTGACAATGGGGACGCGTCCCTCTGACGTCTTTACGTTCTGCAGCCCTAGGATGATGTTTCATCCCATGTGACCGCTGCATCCTGGACGAAGAAGCACAGAATTCTGGGTAAATATTGCAACATCTGCTCTTTGTTGCGGGTTTTACCTTCCCATTAAATTCAATGGGGAAAACCCGCAACAAAAAATGCAGCGATTCCGCAAATACAATTGACATGCTGCAGATTAAAAAAACAGCACTGCAGGTCATTTTCTGAGCGTTTTTTTTTTTCGATCATCATTTACGCAGCGGGTGGATAAGATTTGCTCAAATCTCATTTACTTTTCTACTACTGTATTATTCTGCGGATCCATTGCGGAAAATCTGCAGGATTTACGCTACATGTGAACTTTTTTTTTTTAGAAGGATGTGCTGAAAGGGGGATCTTTCAGCACATCCTTAGGGTATGGTCACACGCTTCTCAAAAAACGTCTGAAAATACAGAGCTGTTTTTAAGGGAAAACAGCTCCTGATTCTCAAACGTTTTTTAAGCAACTTATGTTTTTCGCTGCGTTTTTTACGGACGTTTTTAGAGCTGTTTTTCTATAGTCCAATTAAAAACTACTCCAAAAACGGCTCAAGAAGTGACATGCACTTCTTTTACACGCCCGTTCTGAAAAACGGCCGCGAAAAAAACTGCCCGTCGGGACAGAAAGCCGTTTTTCCTATTGAAATCAATGGGCAAATGTTTGGAGGCGTTCGTTCTGCTTCCGAATTTACGGCCTGAAAAACGGCCAAAAATAAGCCATGTGAACATACCCTTAAAAAGATATACATTTTTTCGACAAACATGATAAAAAAAATTGAGACTGAGCGGAGGTTAGGCGTGTGGACAAAAAGTGTCCTTACTCATAGCATCAAAACTTAGACCTCATGCACATAACCTTAGTTTTTATCCGCAAGTACAGATCCGTAATTGGGGATAAAATACTGGCACATTAATTTCTATCGTCCACAGACACCTTCCCGTATATTTACGGGTGTGTCCTGACCGTAGAAATGAGCGGGGAAAAATAGGACGTCCTATTTTTTCATTTGCGGACCGTTCTCCTATAGTTATTACTGTGAACACGGTCCACAAATGCGGGTGACACTCCGCGGCTCGTCTGTGCAGTATTTACTGACCGTAAATACTGCATGGTTTTGTGCATGAGGCCTTAAACTTACTATCAAATCCAGAAAGCTTTAAATGTTCCGCAGAACAACAGAAACAAATTGTGCTTAAATAGAAATATTTATTGAAAGTAAGTGAGATTATTTTTTTTCAGTCCAACTCTGTATGTCACGAGTATAATCTATTTCAGGAGCTCTTTAAACACAATATATTGCAAAAAGCTGAAAGTAGCAAACATGATTAAAAGACAAAGTAAAGAATGAATCAATATTCTTATTGTAACCACAATGGGCATGCCGTAAAAATGAATTTGCTTTTTATTGTCCGTGTTTGGAAATAAAATTGTATTAGAGTATGGATTTTTATAATAGAGTTTTTTGAGTTTTGTTAATATTTGTATTAAGATGTTCATTGTTCGATTATGATTAATGTACTGCATTTTATTAAACCATCATCATTTTATTGTTCACTGTTATTAGTTTGACTTTTTCAGTATTTATGGTTTGGAAAAATAAAAATGAAAAACAAAATACATAAAATCACCGTGCTATAGAGGTCACTGTGGTGGTGACAGTCCACGATATCTAAGCCAACATGCTGCGGATTTCATGTGGATTTGTGGATGGAAAATCTGCAGCGACATACTGTACAGTGAACAAATCGCATCTACACACTGCAGAATTTTTCCACACGTAAGTTGACATGCCATTTAAATTCTGCAGCATGTCAATTTTCTTGTGGATTTTCACCTTGGATTTCACCCCTTTTAAAAGAGAGGGGTAAAGTCCTCAGAAAAATCTACATGTGCACCCAAACTAAGACTTTGTTCACACAGCACATCAGATGCTGCTCTGTTCCGAGTGGGCGGTGCATTGATGAAAAGTTGTGCTTCGGCTGGATGTCTATTCGAAAAAAAGATGGACAAACTACTGTAGACTTGAGGAGCCAGATGGTCCACTCCAGGAGTCAATTTCACACTTTTTGTTGTCTAGAAATAAGCACTAAAATGTTAAGGTGGTTTTACATGGGCAGATTTTCTGCACAGTAACGTGCGCATATCGACCATAACATGTCGATTGGCGCTCATTTGCTACATTTACATGGAGTAATGATGGGTTGTATAGGGACAAATGATGGTTAATACGATCATTCATCCCCATACAGTTTGCTCGTTCGTCAACTGATCACTACCATGTTTTACAAGGGCAAATATTTGGGAACGAGCATTCGTACGTGCACCCTTTAGTCACTAGTAACATATTTACAGATGGATTTGTTCTGATAAATATTTGTGTGTGTATATATATATATATATATATATTTTTTTAAGACGACTTTTATTTTATTAAAGTTGAAGGTATTTTTTTCAGGTTTTCATTTGCAGTGCTAAGGCCCCATGCACACGACCGTAAAATTGCTCGTAATTACGGACCGCAATTATGTTCCATAATTCCGGACCCATTCAGTTCTATTGGCCGCGGAAACCTTTCCGTATCGCTACGGATGGGTGTTCGTGCCATAGAACTGTGCCGGGAATTATGGAGCGTGTCTGTTTTTTCGTGTTTTACAGGCCGTGCTCCCATACCTTTTTAGCAGCCGGCCATTCCCGCAATCGCGGGCCGTGATTACGGGCACGGCCGTGTGCATGGAGCTAAGGTAGAGAAATGTTCTAGTTGAAGGTGAGTCAAATTTAAAGAGGCTCTGTCACCAGATTTTGCAACCCCTATCTGCTATTGCAGCAGATCGGCGCTGCAATGTAGATTACAGTAACGTTTTTATTTTTAAAAAACGAGCATTTTTGGCCAAGTTATGGCCATTTTTGTATTTATGCAAATGAGGCTTGCAAAAGTACAACTGGGCGTGTTGAAAAGTAAAAGTACAACTGGGCGTGTATTATGTGCGTACATCGGGACGTGTTTACTTCTTTTACTAGCTGGGCTTTCTGACGAGAAGTATCATCCACTTCTCTTCAGAACGCCCAGCTTCTGGCAGTGCAGACACAGCCGTGTTCTCGAGAGATCACGCTGTGACGTCACTTCCCCAGGTCCTGCATCGTGTCAGACGAGCGAGGACACATCGGCACCAGAGGCTACAGTTGATTCTGCAGCAGCATCGGCGTTTGCAGGTAAATCGATGTAGCTACTTACCTGCAAACGCTGATGCTGCTGCAGAATCAACTGTAGCCTCTGGTGCCGATGTGGCCGACACGATGCAGGGACCTGTGAGTGACGTCACAGCGTGATCTCTCGAGAACACGGCTGTGTCTGCACTGCCAGAAGCTGGGCGTTCTGAAGAGAAGTGGATGATACTTCTCATCAGAACGCCCAGCTAGTAAAAGTAGTAAACACGCCCCGATGTACGCACATAATACACGCCCAGTTGTACTTTTACTTTTCAACACGCCCAGTTGTACTTTTGCAAGCCTCATTTGCATAAATACAAAAATGGCCATAACTTGGCCAAAAATGCTCGTTTTTTAAAAATAAAAACGTTACTGTAATCTACATTGCAGCGCCGATCTGCTGCAATAGCAGATAGGGGTTGCAAAATCTGGTGACAGAGCCTCTTTAAATAAATATAAAGTATATTCTTTGCAAAGTGCTGTATATCTTTATATTATCCATGTGTGTGTGTGTGTGTGTGTATATATGTGTGTGTATGTATGTATGTATATATATATATATATATATATAATATTTATGGTCTGGGAATTGGCGTGACAACATTTACATTGCCTAGTTTTATAAAGGAAAAGGGTGAACTGCACCATTTACATTATATACCTGGACCACCCCAACTTTTCATTATCCTAATAATGTAACCATACATTACTGCACCATTGCTTATAATTATATAGTTCCTAAATGTATGCGCTTTTTTATTATAGAACATTCCCAGCATAGGTAAACATTGCATGGTTGAGGTTTATAAGATACTAGAAAAAGTACCCGGTGCTGCTTGAGTATAACGTGTTGGTCTGTCTGTTTGTGTGTTCATTGGATTTGTTCCAAGGGTGCCGAGGAGTCTAATCCATGCCCTCATATTTTCTTGGTTTACAGGGAAATCGCTAGTGGCTCTATATACCCCGGAAGTTACACACTGTTTATTTAAATTTTAACTTCCTAAATACCTAACCGCAAAACTCATAGGAAATGGAGTCATACGACTGTGACAGAGCCTTTTAATTAACAACATTGGCAGTTTTATTACCAGTTGGCAATAGGCTATAGTTGGATCCTAATTGAAAACAGCATCATGCATGAAAGCCCACTCATTAGCACGCTGAACATGATGATGTGCTCTATCAGCTTGCTGACTGGCCTGGGTTTAAGCGCGAGTCTCTGCGCTTCTGAGAGCCACCTGTCTCATCTGTTGCTGAGGAGTTTCAGCAGCTCGAGCAGCAGTATGACGCATTTGATCAGCTTGCGGTTGGGCAAGGGGAGTCTCTGCAGCTAGTAATGCAGCTTTCTTCCTGGCCATCAGTAATCTGGATGCTATGGGTAACTGCTTCCCTGTACCTTCCCATCTAGGATTATCTTGTAAAGTGCACTATCTTCTACTGCTAGATAAAAACATCTTTACTATAAAAGTGAATGTCTGTATTCACTTTTATAGTATTGGATCGTGATCATGTGATGATGGCTGAGAACAGAGAAAAACGGCAAGGTTGGGACATTTACGAAAACCTTCCCGGACTCCCGATGTACCTATGTGCCAAATTTGGGGTCAAATGGTTCAGGCGTTTGGATGCCTATAGAGAACAATAGGGGTTCTATCTATGAGAATGCTGAAATGCATCGGCTTGGTTCTGTTGAGAGGTTTCGGCAGCTCGGGCAGCAGCCATGCGCTTTGTCACAGTAGTATTTCGTCTAAGTGCAGGGTTCCTTTTTGGAGGCATGACTGGTAGGAAAGAAATTCAATTTATGAGAATGCTCAAACCCAGTGTAGGTACAGTTATGGCGAGTAACACGTCGAGCAAAGAAAAATGGCTTGGTTGTTATGGAAACCTGGTCTAAAACTGTGTATGTAAGGCTAAGAATGGAAAAACCTGCGAGCTTCTATTGGCTAATACGTGTTGTCTGATGTGATATGGAGGAAGGTCCTTTATGTGGAAGCCAGTGGACGCGGCCATGTGCACGGCCCGCGATTTGCGGGCGGCTCGTGGGTGACACTCCGCGGCCGGCCAACATGAAAATCATGGCCGTGCACATGGCTACGGTCGTGTGCATGAGGCCTAAGTAATGTTGCAACTGTATTTAATAAAGGGGGCAATCATAATAGGTGTAATATTACATGAAACTGTACATTATAATAAATGCAAGTTTTTCTGTTATGTGGGTTTTCTGGCTCCTGGTGAGAGGCAAGAAATGGAAATCTTAAGAAAACCTGGGTTAATCAAAGGGATGCTAATGCAATCTGTTTTCTTTCATCATCTGCCAAAGGCAACAGCATTGTTTACCAGTGTGCTGTATGGTAGCGCTCTAGGTTTCACACCCATTGTTGGTGCAGTAGGAAGATCAAGACTTAAACATTGTTCTCTAATGTTTTGAAGAAAAAACCCAAAGCTTTCGACTATCACAAGTCCGGTTGTAGCTTTGTGATCAGAATTATCCTAGACATATGATGAGGCACAGTTATAAAAATTGATATTTTACTGACCGTTTCACCGTTTTGTCACTAGTTTTGATGCGGAAGCCACGTTGGAAACCACGCTAAACAACGTCCGAAATTGCCTTCCATTGATTTGCGAGTGGACAAAAAAGCTTGCAGGAAAAATAAGCGACATGCTCTTTCTTCAGGCGTTTCTGTCTCTGACCTCCCATTGACATCAATTGTGGTGCAATTTTTCGGACGGAAATGCCGTTGCGTAATTAAGTGCACATATTTATCCTCTCCCTCTGACGTCCGCTCCAGCCTCCCATGGATGACGTTTCAGGCCATGTGACGCTGCAGCCTGTGATTGGCTGCAGCGGTCACATGGGATACAACGTCATCCCAGGAGGTCGGACTGCATGAAGGAGGGCGTTCTGGGTAAGTATGTTGGTTTTGTTTTTTTTCAGCGTTGCGATTTTTGCGGCATAAACGCTGCGAATACGCCTCAAAAGTCGCAACACATGGCTTTCTGTTGTGGATTTTGCATCCCCATTGAATTCAATAGGGAAAACCAGCAGCAGAAAATCAATGAAAACGTAGCATAAATTGACATTAAATTCCGCACCACAGTATATTTGTGGTTTATTTTTTTTTACATTTCTGCCAAATTTGTCCACTTTTTATGGGAAAAAAAATGGTTTTATTTTTTTTCTACTGTGAACACTTTTTTGTTTTATAAACTTTTTTATTAAACTTTGTTTAGTTATTTTTTTAGTTGTACTAGGGGACTTCACAATCGTTGATCATTTCTTTATTGTTTTGGTATATATTTAGTATACCAAAGAATTATTGTCTGTCATGGCCTAATAGGCATGTCGACATACCAGGCCTGGATATCTCCAATTCCGGTCGTTGCAGCAGGATGTCAGCTGTACATTATGGCCAGCACCTGCTGCTGATAGAACTGGCGTAGGTCCTGTGTCCCTGCCATCTACTGGGTGTACTATTGTCTTTTTGTGGTCAAAAGACCACAGTTAGAACATAATAGAACACACATTTGTGAGGTGATCGTCCGTTTTGGCTATATCCACAAAAAGGAAAAATATTTGACAAAGTATGAAATAAATTATATTCAAATATTATGTAGATATGACACAAGTACTAGCAATATTATTTGCATAATTTTTACAAAAAAATATTTGCCGCTCCAGTTTTTCTAAATCGCACCTACTGGGCCAGATTTAAATTGCATAAATTTAGACTAGGCCGTCTGAAGATGTGCCAAATTGATCACACTGGTGCATTCTGTATGACAAATGTGGCACATCTAGTTAGATAGACTCCTTTCTCTTCCTTATAACACCTTTAGGTTTGCTTAGTTTAGGCCAACTTTTTGTGCCACAACTGTTGCAATTTTGGTGCACCTTGTCACATTTTAAGCCACGCCCTCTTTCAGTTAGACCACACTCCTTTCCTGCTAAGCCACGCAGCATTCTCTGATTTCCATCCAGAAAATGTTCATCAGCATGTGGATGAGATTTATTCAAATATTATCCACATGGCTGAGACTGTAATCTGCTGCCGCAGGATTTCTATCCCATGTGAATCCATTCAAACAGAGGGACTGATATAAAAATATCAGAACATTTGTCTGATCAGGCTTAAAGCTTTCCATTTATGGCCAGCTTTTACACGGGTCAATTATCGGGCAAAGGAGCGTTCATATGAACGCTCGTTCCCCATCCTTGCTCTGTGTTAACAGGGCAACTATCCGCTTATGAAAGAGCAAATGCTCGTAGTAACATTCGCTTGTCCCCATACATAGCTAATTATTGTTTCTTGTTGAAGGACTAAATGAGCGCCGATCAAGGAGCTGTGTCGTTCATCGGCGCTCATTGTTACGGCCAAAATAGGCCAGTGTAAAATGACCCTGTTAGTCTATGACACTTTTTCCATTCTTGTTCACTGATTTCTTTATGTGAAAATTATTGTTTTTTTTTCCTATTTGTCTCTTTGATTTATGACAGTGACTGCTTTTTTAAAGTGACAACCTGAGATCAAATACTTACTTGGCTAACTGAAAGCAATTTTCAAAATCCGGATAAATGCTGTCAGTGCAAGTTGTGAACGACCCATTGATTGTGGTCTGCACCTGGCTGTCTGGAGGACATGACAAAAGAGAAAGATGGAAAACATCTACTACATTGTTATGTGTTCATTCACATTATGGACCAAGGTTACAAAATAATGCTGTTAAATATGGAAATATACTAAGAAGGGTTCTACGACTTTAATAATTAGGACAGTGTACCTTTTTAAAAAATTCTATTCCTAAATGAAGATCTCAGAGTCCGTCACTGTGTGGGCAGCATGAGTTTTACTTTCCATATACTCGCCTATACATTTGCTTCAAATCTGTAAAGATTATTCTCTTTGTAAGCGAATTCTATGCCAGATCTGCGTATGAGCAGTGTAGAGAGAGATCAACACAGCTTCTCCACAAAGTGATTAATACGCTTCAAGAAGTGTTAGTAGCACATTATTTATTGTAACCCCAACAAGTTAAAAATGCTACAAAAGAATGATATTGTATCCAGATTGGAAAGCAAGCAAAGTAAAAATTGGGAAGGAAAAGAAGTGGGATTGGGGGAATAGAGCGTTTAATTTACATTATTTCCTATGGGGGTGATCTATTGTGAATTGCTTGTGACTGGCGGCTGTGGGCTAAAAGTGCAGCAAGCCGTGGAACTGCAAAAGTCACCTGTGTAACCCTTTCTTAACTTTTTTCTATTTATGTCCATTGAAGCTTGTTTTGCCTGGCAACTAAAAAAATTAAACTGGCACCTGGAGAGATCTTACTGGCTGCAAAAGTTTTGCGATCCGTGTGTATGTGGACTCACTAGGCCGCACCGCTGTAGCAGCTGGCCAAACAATAGTCTATACAAAGTCCTAGTACCAGAGTACCTGTGATAATCCAGACGGTAGCAGAGGCTTAGGCACAGACGGAACTTGAAGGTAGATGACGCCACACGTGGTGGATGATATCAGGCGTGGCAGATGACACCAGACGTGTATGGCAGCAGGCGTGACAGGTGGCACAACACGACTCCAACACTCTAAGGCTCAGGAACCAACACAGCAGGGATACAGTATAGATAGCAGGGCACGGTAAACAACGGGAACAGGATAACACTAAGGAACCATATGCTAAGACTAACATGGGACAACACAACAAGGCTCAGGCAAGGAGTGAAAGGGCAGAGCCCTTTTTATATTCCAGGGTGATCATGGGCTAATTAGTAATTTTATACATGTGCGCGCGCTTGCCCTTTAAGGTCGGACACGAGCACACACGCGCACCCTATGGGACACAGCAGAGCGGAAGTGAGTGCAGGCGTCTCCTAGGAAGGAGACCCCGGCTAGCACTCGCAAGTCCATGGCCGCGACCGTCGGGGTGAGTAGAAACGACGTGCCGTGGATATTACGTAAAGTCTATAGTAATTTTGTCTAAACTTGAGGCACTGATAGAAGATAGTTTAGAAAGAAGTAGTTCCCATGTCTTTTTTTGAGGTAGGGTAATCTTTTATTTCACAGCAGAGTGTTTTTTGATTGTGTTTGTTTAGTTTTGATTGTTTATCGTTGATTACTTTTACAATTTGTCGTCTAATGTGATTAGGTACGTTATACGTTACCTTAACAAAATATTACCTTAAAGAGGCTCTGTCACCAGATTATAAGGCCCTATCTCCCACATAATCTGATTGGCGCTGTAAAGTCCCACAGTAACTTTACCGGAGTGTGAATAGACATCGCGTCCTGGCTGAAAGTGATGTCTATTCACTCTCAAGACACTTCGGTAAAGTTAATGTGGGTGTATGTAACAGCACAGCGTGATCTCGCGAGATCATGCTGTGCATTGAATACAGATGGACATGAATGGAGAGAAGTGTATGACGCTGATTAGTCTGCGTCATACTTTTTTCTTTACAACGCCCACTTGGTCAAAAGTAAAAAAAACATCCAGTTGTCTATTACGAAACTATTTAGCGTAAATCTAAAATTGCTCATAACTTTCTCAAAATTGATCGTTTTTAAAATGAAAAACCACTGTTATCTACATTACAGCGCCGATCAGATTATGTAGGAGATAGGGCATTTATAATCTGGTGACAGAGCTTCTTTAACAAAGGTTTGACAGGTTTCACTGGAGCTTTTACTGTCTAACCTCTTCCCACTTCTACCTTAAAGTGGTTTAAAAGGTTGTCCACCTTGGTCAATCTATCTCTTATAAGCGAATGTGCAGCAAATTTTAAATTCCCTTGCAGCAACACCAGTTGTTCTTTTTTAAAAAGTTCCTTTTTACCATTACAATAAAGAGCTACTTGCGACTTCTACACCAGAAAACTGGTGTAGAACATTTAATAACTCCCCCCCCCCCCCCCCCAGTGCCTATCCGTGGTGTGGCTCTACCATGTAGGTTCTCGTTTGCAGAATTCACATATGGCACTACTATGTCTCCTTTGGTTACTGCTGAAATAAAAATAATCCTGCTGCTGTGTGAATTACAGGTTGGCGTCCCATTGCCGACTTTGCTATGTAGTCCCATACCCATTGGCCCTTGTGCATCGAAACTATCAGAGAAGAAACGGCCTTGTTGTAGATAGAATCCAAGTCAATCCATATATTTTTACTATTTCCACAAGACTTGTTTTAGGAAAGCACATTATAAAATCTTACCTGGCTTCTATGTAACCTCTGTCATTACACGAATGAGAAAGGAAGTTCTGTTGCTGCTTACCTTCTAAGAATTACTAGGCAGAGCTCCGTCTAAGCTGCGCAGGGAACTAGTCTATTGCCATGAGAATCCTCGAACAGCCTAACGGTAACCTTTGGAAGCCAAGTCACTTTACTTTCCTGCACCCAGGGCAAAATATAAGATGCTCTGAAAGGCATCTGGGTGCAAAGTTGTAGAATTATAGGATGAATTTATTTAAAAATAAGTTGTTGTTTTTTGTTCCAATTTATCATTTCAGTAAAGATCTGCTTTCAGAACTGCACATACGGTACACTCATTGTAGGAAATATATATATTTTTTATCTTTAGGTTTTCTGACACTTTGGTGACATGTCAATTAGACCGTTTCTACATTGTGTCCCAGATTAACAAATAAAGGAAGATTTTTTTTGGCCGAGAAAAGCCATTGATCAATTCCACATACTAAAAGCAACTCATATACCCCTGCTCTGTAAGATGGCTGTACTGAGTAACTTTTCTATTAAGTGTCAGATTTTATTTTCTAATTTATTTATTTTTTCCTTACAGGTGCGTGTATCTTCCAAGGTTCCTTGTTTGCGGTAGGTCCAATTTTCTGTTAATTGGTTAATTTTAAATTATACAATTGTTTAGCTATGCACTTGGATCTGTAGGTGCTGGAAAATTAACAACCAGACTTTCTTCATCTAAAAAAATTAAACAGAGTTTTCAATATGCAGCTGTGGATACATTGCTGACTAAGCTAGAACATTCTACAGTAAAGTTAGTTACGTTTTGGTTATAGATAAAGATTTTTCACATTCAACAGTGCTGAACAGAGAATACACTTCATTCCTTGCCCATTGCAAGGCTTACATTCTAATTCCATATCTTGCATACACACTCTAGGCAAGGGCAAATTTCACAGGAAGGAACTGACCTATGTATGTTTTTGGAGTGTGGAAGAAAACTTAAATACCTGAAAGAAAACTACAAGAGCACTGAGAATATACAAACTTCATGCAGATGTTGTCTTTGCTTGGTTTCGAACCAAGGCCAGCAGTGCTAACATCTGAGCTACTATGCTGCCCACAAATAGCCTTGGTCTTAAAGAGGCTCTGTCACCACATTATAAGTGCCCTATCTCCTACATAAGGAGATGGCCGCTATAATGTAGGTGACAGCAGTGCTTTTTATTTAGAAAAACGATCTATTTTAAACCACTTTATGAGCGATTTTTATCTTTATGCTAATGAGTTTCTTAATGCCCAAGTGGGCGTGTTTTTACTTTCGACTAAGTGGGCGTTGTACAGAGGAGTGTATGACTCTGACCAATCCGCGTCATGCACTGCTCTCTATTCATTTACACAGCAGCATCGCGTTCTTACTAGAACACGATGTGCTGCCACATACACAGACATTAACGTTAATCAAGTGTCCTGATAATGAATATACATGACCTCCAGCCGGGACGTCATGTGTATTCAGAATCCTGACACTTCTGAATCTTTTCTGTGAGATTCCAGCAAACCACGCGTAATCTCGCGAGATTACGATGTAAACGAGATTTTGTTTCCCTTGCTGGAAATCTCACAGAAAAGATTCAGAAGTGTCAGGGTTCTGAATACACATGACATCCAGGCTGGAGGTCATGTATATTCATTATCAGGACACTTGATTAACGTTAATGTCTGTGTATGTGGCTGCACATCGTCTACTAGTAAGAACTCAATGCTGCTGTGTAAATGAATAGAGAGGAGTGCATGACGCTGATTGGTCAGCGTCATACACTGCTCTGTACAACGCCCACTTGGTCTAAAGTAAAAACACGCCCAGTTGGGCATTAAGAAACTCATTAGCATAAATCTAAAATCGCTAATAAACTGGTGAAAATAGATCGTTTTTTTAAATAAAAAGCATTACTGTCACCTACATTATAGCACCGATCTCCTTATGTAGAAGATTGGGCACTTATAATGTGGTGACAGAGCCTCTTTAATGTTCTTGGTTCGCTGCATACACCTATCTTATTCTCACAGACTAGCTGCTAGTAAGTCTTTGTAGAAAAAAAAGATATATAACCTAAGGCCTCATGCACCTGACCATGCAGTATTTACGATCAGTAAATATAGCACGGACAGGCCGCGGGGTGTCAACCGTGCTAACAATAATAAGTATAGGAGCACAGTCCGTAAATACAAAAAATAGGACATGTTCTATTTTTTGCAGGTCATTTCTACTGCTTGGACACCTGTAAATATACAAGAAGGGGTCCGTGGCTGGTAGAAATCAATGGGTCCATAATTGCGGATAAAAATTACGGTCGTGTGCATGAGGCCTTAGACCTGATGACAAATCTCCTGATATCTTTTTTTGTGTCAACATGGCAGTTTTTTTTACTTGCCTGCTCATGAACAGCAAACAAGTCTGCTCTTCTTCTTTTTTTTTTATTTTTATATATTTTATCTATTTCTTAAGGCTGGGAAAATTACTTTAGACGCCATTTTGCCCATTCTAGACGCCAATCAACATTTCAGTAAACTAGAAATAATAACTTTATTTCACTACTCAAAAAGTAAGACAGAAATATCAAATTTCTAGGGACCTTGCTTGAGATTAGTCCAGTCCTGTTATGGAATATATTATCTATTTTATCTATTATTTGTTACTCTGCACTGTTATATACTAATTTATATAATCCACAATAAAAATATAATTTGAATTATGTAGAATTCTGGACATTACATTTCTTACACATAGGAATATTTGGAGCTTCAGTTTTACAGCTTCTAGATGCCTAAATATATTTTCATTTCTTTCTTTTTTCTGATTATTAGATTAGGGGTTTTCGTCCTGTTTATCAGGATGCGGAATGTTTGCCATCTGTGTATTTTTGGTGAATTTCAGGGATTCTTCTAAAAGTTAAAGATTTTTTGTTAGTTTCTTCTATTCTGCAAAATGTATTCAGTAAAAGTTACCAACTATCTGACTTGTATACATCAGATAAAATCTAATAATATAAATGATACATAGTATCATAAAGATGTATTTATTGATAATGTCTTACAGCCCGAAATAACAGTCAAATTAACATCTTTGCTGTTACACATTCCTTCCTAAAAATGAGTGATTCTGAATACTGTCCAGATATGTTGACAAAGTTTGCTGAAATCTTTTATGGATCTTCTATCCTTAGGGAAAAAAATAATCTATATAACCTCTTCAATATTTCTATGTGAAGTCTATGTTTGAGGACTTTTATCTTTTCACATTACAACCTTGGGAAATGACAGCTGAGCAACATAAATTTTTTATATTTCTTTGCATCTTTCCTGACTGTACAGTTGTTCAGAGTTTCAACTCTTTGCCATTTGACACCGTTACTGTACAGTATTTTGACTATAAAATATCATTTATTTTTATACACACAGATCAAGATTTATGTACTTAAAAAGGGATATATATATATATATATATATATATGTGTGTGTGTGTATATATCTATCACATAAAAAGGAACAAAAAAAAAAACAAGAACAACTGGACCATCCATACTGATTCATATGTTCCTTGTTAAAGAGGCTCTGTCACCAGATTATAAGTGCCCTATCTCCTACATAATCTGATCGGCGCTGTAATGTAGATAACAACAGTGGTTTTTATTTTGAAAAACGATAATTTTTTAGCAAGTTATTAACAATTTTAGATTTATGCTAATTCGTTTCTTAATAGACAACTGCCCGTTTTTTTACCTTTTTACCAATTGGCCGTTGTAAAGAGAAGTGTATGACGCTGACCAATCGGAGTCATACACTTCTCTCAATTCATGTCCATCTGTATTCACAGCACAGCGAGCTCACGCTGTGCGGTCTGAGTAAGTCCCACAGAAACTTTACCGAAGTGTCGGGAGTGTGAATAGACATCGCGTCCTGGCTGGAAGTGATGTCTATTCACTCTCAAGACACTTCAGTAAAGTTAATGTGGGTGTATGTGACAGCACAGATCCTGCAAGAACACGCAGTGCTGTGAATAATTAGCATAAATCTAAAATTGTTCATAACTTGCTCAAAAATGACAGTTTTTCAAAATAAAAAATCACTGTTATGTACATTACAGCGCAGATCAGATTATGTAGGAGATAGGGCACTTATAATGTGGTGACAGAGCCTCTTTAAGTACATAACGATATTAAATGGAACCTGTCACCAGTATTTTATCTATTGAACTCTACTCAGCCCTCGCTGACCGCTGCTGTCAAAAGTTCATTGCCGTTATCCCCTCTTCTAAACATTTTGTGCCTTTTATGGTAATAATCCGGCAGTCTCGTTCGTTCCTCTTCTTATGCCCGCCCACCACCAAAAACTGGCCAGCCCTGAATGCCGAAATCTCGTCTGAGCGCAAATTCACCCGTAATGTATGGTCTGACACCCTTCCCTGCGTCGGCTGGGCCTCAAATCTAATTACTGCGTATGTGCCACTATGGTGTCCCGTTGTGTGCACGCACCAGAATAGGACATTGATGCGCAAGCACGGGACTTCGTGTGTGCTGGGGGAAGATGAGGAGTTGTCAATCAAAAGTAAGGAGGCAGGGTTAATTTGGAAAGGATTGAGGAATGAAGATATGACTCTTTTATACTCATTAGCATACGACACAGGAACACTAAAAAATTAAAGGTACAGAGCCTACTTAGAAGATAATTATAGGTTACCTAAAAAAGATTTTTCGCCCACTTCCACCAGGTATTACTGGTTTAATAGGTGTAATACTGGTGACCGGTTCCCTGTAGATACAACTACTGAAATACAGTGCATATGCAGCGTATATAAATAAAGTAATTCATACACATTTATTAACTAGTTTACTCCAGGTTTTGCCGTAAACTGTAGTGCTAAAATGTTGCATGTGATTACATGTATATTTTAGCAGTAAAATTTGTGACTTGTCTTGTTGCTTTGCAAATTTAGAAATTTATGAGAAAAGGGGGCGTGGTTCCAAAGGAGATGTAGTTTATGCCAGATTTAATATGTAGAATAGGAGGAAATGGCAAAAACTTTAGCGCAAATCTTTGCTGATCTAAGCTAAATTATGCTTAATTCAAAGTTGATAGACTTTGATTGGTTCATAATTTAGCTTAGATCCGGAGATCATAGAAGACGCTGGAGATCAAGCCATCCAACAGCCTAACTGACGGATTTCACAGTGGACGGCATTCTGCAGCCTGCGATGTATTAGAATACAAGCAGGCTGCAGAATGAAAACGGTTCAGAATTTTTAATTAAAACCTATTACAAACATTTTTATCCAAAAAACATGCAAGAATAAAAAAAAAATGTCAGAGGTGTCTGTAGCCTTTAGGCTGGGTTCACACGACCATGCTACGTCCGTAATGTACGGAACGTATTTCGGCCGGAAGACCCGGACCGAACACAGTGCAGGGAGCCGGGCTCCTAGCATCATAGTGATGTACGATGCTAGGAGTCCCTGCCTCTGCGTGGAACTACTGTCCCGTACTGTAATCATGATTACAGTACGGGACAGTTGTCCCGCAGCGAGGCAGGGACTCCTAGCATTGTACATCGCTAGGAGCCCGGCTCCCTGCACTGTGTTCGGTCCGAGTCTTCCGGCCGAAATACG
The DNA here is from genome assembly GCF_050947455.1 of Rhinoderma darwinii. Classification (NCBI taxonomy): domain Eukaryota; kingdom Metazoa; phylum Chordata; class Amphibia; order Anura; family Rhinodermatidae; genus Rhinoderma; species Rhinoderma darwinii. The sequence goes on from NC_134687.1 coordinate 220,356,133, forward strand.
TTCCGTACATTACGGACGTAACATGGTCGTGTGAACCCAGCCTTAAGAAACCGAACGATTAAACATAAAAGTTATTTTATTGAAAAGAAATCATTAATCCACTGAAAATTGTTTATAGTTGTGTTTCTGTTCTGAGATGAAGAAGATTAGAGTAAGACCGTGGTAGGGAAATCGAATCCACTGTCACCCTTTGAGACCATATGCAGAATAAAGGCTGTAAATTTTAGCAGCCTGTGTTCTGGCTTTGATACAGCAGGTACATGTCGTAAAATAGCCTTGGGGCTGCTATGCTCTGGTATTGTACAGCAATTCCAATAATAAAAGTATAGTAAAATACCTTCAGATCGGCATCTGAAAGTCCACAAACTTTCCTAGTCATAATACATATTTGCTATTGCTCGACCGCTATGCTCTATAGGAACACGTCAGATCATACCAAAGTTGTATACACATGAAACAAAATACCTAGGAAAAAGAAAGGAAGCGTATGAATTTGTTATATGCAAGTTATATATATACTCAACGTTTTCTGCGACTTTGATGCGATAAGACTTTGTGTCCCCATAGACATGAAGTTTCCACATCTGGGCAGATGGGAAGAATGTAGTGCAATAGCATTTCTTTATTAGAATAACTTCTAAGCAGACATTAGAGATGACATACTAGAGCAGTGTAACAGTTGTCTATTGGCTACATTACTACGAACATCTAAAGTTTTATATACAGACACAAAGCTTAGTTTAGCACTTCACTTTTGCCTCGAGGGATGGTATCAGCTGTGTGCCTCAAACTGGTATTTGTAACTCATCGTAAAACCCCAGTGGAAAATTCCTCCTCCTTTTTCGTTTCATTAGTAGGAGCACTTGGCTATGTATGGGCATGCAGGGCAAGTTCCTTTTGTTTTATAATGCAGCATTTCACCTATTCAATCATATCGACCACCTACAGGTCCAATAAATCTTTCATGAGTGATTACAATCTGGCCAGGGCTCTAAGCACATCATAGACGCAACAAAAAACCACAAGTCACTGGGCCTTGCCGGGAAACTATCTAAAATATGTTAAATGTAAACTATACATTACTGCTTAAAATATAAACGTACAATTTAGACGGTACCCAAACATAAATGTCTTAAGTTATGTTTGCAGTGATGTGCCAGGTAAACGTTGCATACGCGGTAGAAGGTATTTTCGCGGAGTTCGGCTTAGAATGAGAATGTTTAGGGTGATATTAATGTTATGAGATTTTTTTTCTATAGCTTGAATATTTGTCACAGCATATGATTGATATCAGGCGGTTGTAAATTATATTACCTAAATAAGAAATGTAGGCTTCAGATGAAAAACTGCAGGAGGCGGTATTTATTTATTTAATATATCAAATAAGAAAATAATTTTAGCAAAACGTATACTGAACCCTTTGCATAGCATTAAGACCTACCTATTTGACTAAAAGAGGGTTGTCTGCTTTGGACAATCCCTACTTGTTAAAAGGGTTCCTTGACATCTGCCAGTAATTGGTCAATTTCCCTGCAGCGCCATCACAGGGGGAATTAAGCATTACACAATGCTTATTCAAATCAATTGGTTGTCTTTCTAATGCAGGACAGGATAGGTCCTACAGAGCGAGAGATGCTCTTCGTATCTACGCTCCACTCTCGCCAAGAGATCCTGAATGTAGGCCACCCCCTCATTAAACTTAGAATTCCCTAATGGGGTATACGAAAATAGGTTTTCTCAGCTAGACAACCCCTTTAAAACAATTCATTCTAAAGTGTCCCTCCTTTACCATTCCATTTGTATAGTAAACATCCGAGTACTATCCTAATGTTCTTTGTTTGATTATCATTCTCCTTATGTCTTCTTCTACTCTTTGTACAGTCCTTTACATAGTAGCATTTTGTATGCTTAGTATTATGTTTGCTTTTCGTAGTTAGACATTCTTGCATTTAGAGCATGTCCCATTGTCTGGACATGGTTACCTACACTATATGATATTAGGCCATTTCAAGTCTTTTTCATGTGTACTGCCTCTTTGACATCGGAGGCATTAGTGCAGCCTATAACCAATTACCTAGTATGTGACATTATATAGGGATGGTATCAAGTGCAGAACCACACAAGATATATTGGACATAAAACTGCATACAAACAGTAGTCATATAGGAATCTTATGAAGACTTTTTGTGTGGTCCAATTCTCTTCTATACAAAATCATACATCTAATTTTTTGTAACGGTAATTTTTCCCGCAGTGTTCTGTTGATGCATACAGATACATGACCATACTTAGAGGCTCTGTCACCACACTATAAGTGCCCTATCTCCTACATAAGGAGATGGGCGCGATAATGTAGGGGACAGCAGTGCTTTTTATTAAGAAAAACAATCTATTTTTACCACTGAGCGATTTTTAGCTTTATGCTAAGGAGTTTCTTAATGCCCAAGTGGGCGTGTTTTCACTTTAGACCAAGTGGGCGATGCACAGAGGAGTGTATGACGCTGACCAATCAGGGACCAATCGGCATCATGCACTTCTCTCCATTCATTTACACTGCACTAGCGATATAGCTATATCGTTATGTGCAGCTACATACACACACTATAACATTACTGCAGTGTCCTGATAATGAATATACATTACCTCCAGCCAGGACGTCCTGTGTATTCAGAATCCTGACACGTCTGAATCTTTTCTGTGAGATTTTCAGCACGGCAAACGTAATCTCGCGAGATTACGTTTGCCTTGTTGTCATAGAAAAGATTCAGACGTCTGGATTCTGAATACACATCCCGTCCTGGCTGGAATTAATGTATATTCATTGTCAGGACACTGCAGTATTGTTAGTGTTGGTGTATGTGGCTGCACATAATGATATAACTATATCGCTAGTGCCGTGTAAATGAATGGAGAGAAGTTTGACGCTGATTCGTCAGCATCATACACTCCTCTGTACAACGCCCACTTGGTCTAAAGTAAAAACACGCCCACTTGGGCATTAAGAAACTAGTTAGCATAAAGCTAAAAATCGCGCATAAAGTGGTAAAAATAGATTGTTTTTGCTAAATAAAAAGCACTGCGGTCGCCTACATTATAGCGCCCATCTCCTTATGTAGGAGATAGGGCACTTATAATGTGGTGACAGAGCCTCTTTAAGCATCTCTCTACATGCTTACTGTATATTAGAAGGGAACACTTTAAAGGGGTTGTAGGGGACATTGGAAAAACAGGCTACAGGCAGGGGGTGTGATGAAATAAAAAAAAGTAATACTCCCCTGATAAATTCCCGGCGCTCTAGCGCTGATGCCCTGCTGGTCTCCGCCAGTATTCTGACTTTTACCAGAAGTGATGACATCTTGGGTCATCCTATGAACGCTGCAGTCAATCACTGGCCTCAGCAGTGATGCGCTGTTCTTGACAGCATTACAGCTTAGAACAGTGATTGGCAACAATGGTCACATGGATGGCCAAAGACGTCATCACTTCCTGCGAAACTAAACAGACTGGCGGAGACCTCAGTAGCGGCACTCTAGAGGTGAGCGATTTGCTAGGTGTGTATTACTTACTTTTTTATTTTATCAAATCCACTGCCAGCTGCCTCCCTTTTTTTTTTTTTTTTTTTTCTTTTTTTTTTAAATGTCCCAGACAACCCCTTTATACCTTTAGCTACTTTGTCAATATATTCTCACATTTTATGTTTAAAGGAAATATTTCAGTACTTCCATAATTATATCTTCTATCAACCTTAATGTTACCTGTTTTTACGCACCTTAAAAACGACTTTTCATATCGTTTTTATCCTTACAATAGCTTTCGCCTCAGCAGTGTATGGAGAGGGGTCTCCAGGTTGGGATTCCTGTCTGTTGGACAGAGTGGGGAACTGCTTCATGGAGTGTCTTTCATTATGGGAGACTTTTCATGGCCATGTTGGTTGGAAATTCTTATGTGTCCACTGACCATTGAACTGTTAATGTCAAGTAGCTTCTACATGGATTACAGCTGATCGCTGGGGCCCCAATACACTGTTGGGGAGCTTTCACATGATAAGGGTTTGTCCTGGGTGGCCTGATAAGGAGTGACCAGATAACAATGCGGAGCTATAAGGAGTACACAATTCACTGGTACTGTCTTGTAGATGTAGCATATGAAAGCTTAATTGTACTAATGGGCATAGCGCTTACTATTGACAGACTACAGGCTGCCATATATGGCTCCTTTATTCTGATGACCGCATCTGCAGGGAACTGGCTGACGTGTTATTATCAGATCATTCCTATTTGCTCATTATTTCTTCTTACAAAAGGTGTGATTTCAATAATAACATTATATTGAGAAATTGGCCATAAATAAATTCCTTAATATGATAATTAAAGTGGCCCTAAAGCTTTGTAAATTTCATTTGAAGATGGCTGAAGTGCAAGCTTTCCAAGCTGCCGCTTGTTGCTGAGAAATTACTCAATGCCATTTAAATCTCCATGCAATAAAGAACATATTAGACGTGTTTTTGCTTCATTTTCTTTTTTTACCTGCTTCCTTTGTCGCATCATACATTTCTGAATGCCGAATACTTTCACTATTAATCAATATAGATTTGTGGTTTCTGTGTCACTTGCAATGAAAAAAAAAAAGCAGCAAAACAAAATTTAAACCGCAAAGAAAACAAATCCTAATATAATTCAAATGGTCATTGGGGAGCAGTTCAGAGAAAGCAATGTCTTCACATTTAGGGAGAATTATGCTAATCTATCTCTCCACAGAATTTATTCAATAAAATAAGACATCTGGTTATATAATTGGAGCTTCTGGCCGCTCACACAGTTTCTAATTCTTTTAAACAAATACTTTGTTTCATATTTGTCCTGGGCATCTGTTCCTTGACACAAAGACAAAGGTAAAGCATGATTCTAAGATTGGATCTCTTTTATGTGAGATGTGACATCCCAGCAAGCAGGAAAATTGGTTTCCATAGTAAAGTCTTCTCACAAAGGTAACTTTACTTTTGCCTGACACTTGCCTTTCTCGTCATCATTGTAGTCATTGACTGAATCCTTGTAGATCTTACTTACGACTGTCAATTATATTTTACATTTTTAAGTGCTTTTCTTACTTTTCTAGCTATGAACATCATGGGGTAACTCTTAGGCTGGGTTCACACGACCTATTTTCAGACGTAAACGAGGCGTATTATGCCTCGTTTTACGTCTGAAAATAGGGCTACAATACGTCTGCAAACATCTGCCCATTCATTTGAATGGGTTTGCCGACATACTGTGCCGACGACCTGTGATTTACGCGTCGTCGTTTGACAGCTGTCAAACGACGACGCGTAAATTGACTGCCTCGGCAAAGAAGTGCAGGACACTTCTTTGCAACGTAATTTGAGCCGTTCCTCATTGAAGTCAATGAAGAGCAGCTCAAGATTACAGCCATCAAAGACGCCTCGCATAAAACGAGGAGGAGCTTTTACGTCTGAAACAAGGCAGCTGTTTTCTCCTGAAAACAGTCTGTCTTTTCAGATGTAAAAGCCACTTCTCGTGTGCACATACCCTTACAGGACCATCTTAATACATACTCTCATCCACCTCTTGTACATGTGTAATGTATGAAGAGTAATTTTTGGGTAACGCTGTCCCGGATGTATTAGATCACCTTTTCTTTCTAATACCTCCAATACTGGTACAAATACAATAAATGGTAACCTACATAGCTCTGTCGCGTCCTTGTGCACAGGTCATGCAGATCAATCCTCCACAATATACTAGCCCTTCTTGCAACAGCCGCGGTCGCAGACCCCTTTCATCCTGACAACGTTTTCCTCTCTGGAGACGCCAGCACATGCGGCCGTCCTGTCTTGCAGTGACCACTAGGGTGTGTGCGAGAGCTCACTCGCAGCCTTAAAGGGCCAGCGCGCGCACATGTTAAGAATTAACTAATTAGTCCCAGATCCCTGGACTATAAAAGGGGCCCCGCCCTTTCACTCCTTGCCTGAGCGTTGTTTGTATTCCTCTGTTAGTCTTTCAAATGGTCCCTTACTAGTTTCCTGTTCCCGTGCCCGGCTACCTGTATCCCGTGTCCCGTGCTGTATTTGTTCCTGCGCCCTATATAGTGTTGGAGTTGTGTTGTGCAGTTTACCACGTCTGGTGTCATTTGCCACGCTTTGCATCATCTGCCGTCTGAAGTTCCATCTGTGCCTAGCCATTTAGACTGTCTGGACTATTCAGGTACCCTTGTGCTGGACTTTGTATTAATTGGGTACTCTGTTGTTTGGCCAGCTTCCTCCCCACTACAGCGGTGCGGTCTAGTGGTTCCACAGATCGTGATACTTCTCAATGAATTAGAATATCATCAAAAAGTTAGTTTATTTCAGTATGTCAATTCAAAAAGTGAAACTCGTATAATATATAGATTCATTACACAGAGTGTTCTATTTCCAGCATTTTTTTCTTAAAATGTTGATGATTATGGCTAACAGTTAATGAAAACCCAAAATTTAGTCCCCCAGAAAATGTGAATATTGGGTAAAAGTTCAAGATTGTAGGCTCATGGTGTCACACTCTAATCATCTAATCAACACAAAACACCTACAAACAGGTACCTAAAAAAAAAAGGGGCTTTTGTAATTTTCTTCAAAATATGAGAAATTGCCTTTTCACGGCGCTCTGACATAAGCCCAGCACGGGTGTCCTGTGCCAGCTAAAGCGGGTGTCTGGCGTTCTAAGGACAGCCGGACACCTGCATTAACTGGTGGGATCGATTTCAACATCGATCTCACCCGTTTAATAGCGAGCGCTGCATCCAGGTTGTTTTGGACGGAGGGTGCTCCCTCTCTCACTCCATCGGCCTCTCTCACTCCATCGGCAATTGCAATCGCAGGGTGCCAATGGCTTCTATGGCAGCCGGGGGCCTAACAAAGGCCACCAGGTCTGCCTGTAGTGGATGCCTGCCAAGCCATGCCTGAGGCCTCTCTCCTTACCTGACCTAGCAGGTGCCTGTCCGTTTTACACTGACAGGGAATAATACGCTGCAATACAGAAGTATTGCAGTGTATTATAAAAGCGATTATCGCATTGTGAAGTCCCCTAGTGGGACTAAAAATAAAGGTATCAAAAAGTTTAATAAAGTTAATAAGAAATAAATAAAAATCCCAAAGAAAAAAAATTCAAAACCCACTTTTTGCCTTATAAAATACATTACACATATTTGGTATCGCCGCATCCGTAACGACCCCACCTATAAAGCGATTACATTATTTAACCCGAACTAGGAACGCCGTAAAAAAATTAATTAAAAAAAATGACAGAATTGCGGTTTTCTGTTCACCCTACCTTCAAAAAAATGTGATAAAAAGTCGCATGTACTCAAAAATGGTACCAATAAAAACTACAAGTCATCCCGCAAAAAAACAAGCCCCCAGTTGCATCGGCGGAAAAATAAAAAAATTATGGCTCTTAAAACACGGCGACACAAAAACAAATTTTGAAAAAAAAGGTGTTTTTTTACTGTGTAAAAGTAGTAAAACATACAAAATCTATATAAACGGTAAACGACGTAAATCTAATACGCAAAAAAGAGTGGCAAAATGTATGTTTTTTTTTTCCATTACTCCCCCAATAAAGTTAATAAAAGTTAATCAATAAATTCTATGTACCCCAAAATGGTGGTATTAAAAAATACAACTTGTCCCGCAAAAAACAAGACCTCATACAGCTGTATGTCGACGCAAAAATAAAAAAGTTAGAGCTCTTGGAATGCGACGATGGAAAAACGAAAAAATAGTTTGTCATTAAGGGTTAAAGGACAATCTTATGCCTATATATAAATACATACAAGGTTTACCCATTGTGACATCATAGCATAAAGGAGCTTGTTTTGTGACCTAAACCATAACCAAAAAGAGCGCAGAGAATTTTAGAGCGTGCGCCGCTTGCTGGCAAATCTGTCACCATACTGGAGGCTGCTTTTTTGCTGCCGTCTATCGACACACCATATAAAATCTCAAGTTTCTGAAAGCCTCCACTGCGAAAACGAGCGATTCCGATTATAATAAAACTTCTGTTCTTTTATGCATAGATCTCGGTATGCTTGAAACTCTTCTACTGGTTATTTATTACTTTAATATACCAGTCATTTATATTGTAATGGAACTTGTGTATTGATCCTTTTTAGCTGTTTTTCATGGTTATTTTATATATCAAAGCTTGCATATGTGCTGGGTGTGATTCAAGGCAAATGTATTTTAAATGAATCATTTTGGAATATAGTCGGCTCTGTAGATGATATGGTAAAACGACTAGAACGCAAAGCTTTTTCTATATTTTAGTCTCGTGACATCAGTTCTACACAGCTGGTTAAGGCTTGTGGTCAGGACAGATTTGTTGTAGAATGTCGAACAGCTTAAACGGGTCTTACTGTACTGCGAGTATAACCAATGGGATTTTGTTACTTTATTTACAGCGTAACTATCTTTACAGCACCACTGTTCTTTTCTTAGTGGCCTATTTTCATTTCATCTAGATCCCTGGGGCTGAACATATGTTTGGGTATGCTATGCTACTCCGTTTCTCTTAGAATGTACACCTGTGGCAAATAGTTACTGATAATATATGAGCGTGGGACGTCTGGCTGTGCTGCGTTGGTTCACCTTTTGTTAGATATGTTTTTACCGCTACTTTACTGGGGTATTTTTGTGTCCTTAATAATACAGGCATAATTTATTAATGTTTGGTATGTGCTCATTTAAAGTCATTCTAAGAGATTCTTGCTTTTTTTTTCATTACTAAACCATAATAGTAGAGTTATTAGAGCTAAAGAAAACGTAATTATAATCAGAAAATCACCTTACACCTATGTGTTCACCATCATTCTAGGACACAAGCATGGCGGAATTTTTCTGCAGTAAGGCCCCACGCACACAACCCGGTCTGTGATTACGGGCACAGCCAGCCGCGTACAGTCACCCGCATTTGCATTATAAAGTATGGGAGCGCGGTCCGTAAAATAAAAAAATAGGTCGTGTAAATATATGGGAAGGTGTCGGTCGGCCATAGAAATGAATGGGTCCGTAATCAAGGTCCGTAATTACGGATGAATTCTACAGTCGTGTTCTTGGGGCCTAAATCCGCAGCAAAATCCATGTGTGTTACGTGCAGATTCACAGTAGATTTCACCACTTCTACATTGAAAAGGGTGAAATCCGCAGTGAACACCCGCAACAGAATAAGCTTGCTCCACATTTGAAATATTGCAGCTTTCTCTGATATCTGTGTGGAAAATGTTCAGAAGCATGGGGATTTGTACAAATGGGACTGTAATCTGCGGTGGATTTTTCACATGGAAAATCTGCTGTATTTCCGTTCCATGTCCTGGGGGCTCTATATTTACTTCAATATATATAGTAACTTTTCAACTCTTTATAGCTCTTTTCACAATTCTGTCATCCTTCTGTTGCTTTTTGATGGTCAGAATAGTGTAGCATGCTACACTAATGTATCCTGTGAGGTGAATTCACACGTGGCACGTTTGTTGCAGAAATGTCTGACGGGCACCTTCATCTGAATGGGGTTTGCAGAAATATATGCACCTGATGCAGAAAAAGCCCAATTCACATGTATGGGATGGATTTTCAGTCACAGAAAGTTCTGCAACAAATCTGCCGCAAGTGAATATATACTGAAAGAAAACAGAGTTCCTGACAGACCCAGTGAAGGTCAATGGGGGAAAAAAAATTCTTACACCGACTTCATGATACAAGTGTGAACAGGGCCTCAACAGTCTGTTAATGTTATTTTTAGTTTAGTTTAGTTTTACTATTTAGTTTTTATTTAGTTTTATTTTCACCATTCTGTACTTATTTTTTTGTTTTTCTACAATGACAATGTAGGCCTCATGCACACGACCGTGACCATGTGCACGGCCGTGATTTTTGGGTCGGCCGGCAGCGGACTGTCAGCCGCGAGCCGCCCGCAAATCGCGGGCCACGCACATGTCCGCTGCCATTATTTTCAATGAGCCCAGACAAAAACTACGGTCGTGTGCATGGCCCAATAGAAATGAATGGGGCCGCAATTCTCCCGTGGATTTTCGGGGGAATTGCGGCCGCAAAAGCACGTTCGTGTGCATGAGGCCTTAATGTTTTACGCCAGTTTCCTGGCATAGAAATGTCACAAATGATACAAAAGTTTAGCATAATATACACCGCTCATAACACTTTACTAAAAAGTGGGCATAAATTATATGTGCATCCCTAAGCCAGCTCATAACTGGCATCGATTTGACTTTCTAGTGCACGGGTGGACAGACATGCACCTACTTTATTAAGAGCTGTGCGCCTTGTAATAAATTAGGCGCATCTTACGCAAGCACTATTTAGATTAACCCCTTAATGACCAGCCTATTTTAAACCTTAACGACCAAGGTATTTTTTATGTTTTTCCATAGTCTCATTCCAAGAGCTATAACTTTTTTATTTTTTGCGTCGACATAGCTGTATAAGGTCTTGTTTTTTGCGGGACAAGTTGTATTTTTTAATTGCACCATTTTGAGGTACATATTATTCATTGATTAACTTTTATGAACTTTTTTTGGGGGGGGGGATAGAAAAAACCCAGAAATTTCGCCATTCTTTTTCGCATCCTAAATCTACGCCGTTTACCTTGTGGTATAAATAACCCAATAACTTTATTCAGCGGGTTGTTACTATTGCAACGATACCAAATTTGTGTAGATTTTGTATGTTTTACTCCCTTTAGGGCTTATTTACACGAATGTGTAATACGTCCATACAACGCGCGTGATTTTCACGCGCCTCGCGCAGACCTATGTTAGTCTGTGGGGCCGTGCAGACTGTCTGTGAGTTTCATGCAGCGTATGTCCACTGCGTGAAACGCACGACGTGTCCTATATTTGTGCGTTTCTCGCGCATCACGCACCCATTGAAGTCAAAGGGTGCGTGAAAATCATGCGCACCACACGGAAGCACTTCCGTGTGACGCGCGTGATTCGCGCAAGAGCAGTAAAAAGTATGATTGAAAACAGAAAAGCACCACGTGCTTTTCTGTTTACAAACATACAAACAGTGTCATAATGATGGCGGCTGCGCGAAAATCACGCAGCCACGCATCATATGGTGATGACACACGGAGCTGTTAAGTGCGTTTTGCGCGCCTTAGGCCGCATTCACACGAGCGGCGTTTTACATGCGCAAAAGGCACTTAACAGCTTCGTGTGTCAGCAGCATATATTGCGTGGCTGCGTGCTTTTCGCGCAGCCGCCATCATTATGACACTCCGTTTGGATGTTTGTAAACAGAAAAGCACTTGGTTCTTTTCTGTTTTCATTCATAGTTTGACAGCTGTTGCGCGAATCACGCGCGGCACACGGAAGTGCTTCCGTGGGGCATGCGTGATTTTCACGCACCCATTGACTTCAATGGGTGTGTGATGCGCGAAATACGCCCAAAGAACGGACATGTCGAGACTTTTTCGCAGCGAACTCACGCTGCGTAAAAATCACGCAACTGTCTGCACGGCCCCACGGACGTATATCCTGTTCATCTGAATAAGCCCTTACACAGTAAAAACGCTTTTTTTTTCCAAATTATTTGTTTTTGTGTCTCCATATTTGATGAGCCATAACTTTTTTTTTTATTGTTCCGCCGATGCAGTTGTATGAGGGCTTTTTTTTGGTGGGAAGACTTGTCGTTTTTATTGGTACCATTTTGGAGTAGATGCAACTTTTTGATCACTTTTTATCAAATTTTTTATAAGTCAGGACTCACAGAAAACAGCAATTTTTCCATAGTTTTTGAGTTAATTTTTTACGGCGTTCACCGCGCAGGTTAAATAATGTAATAGCTTTATAGTCGGGGTCGTTACGGACGCGGTGATACCAAATATAACTTTTTTACTTTCATTTTGGTTTTTTAATAGTAAAGCAGTTTGTAAGTGGGGAAAAAGTGGGTTTTTTGTTTTCGCAGTTTTTTTTTATTAACTTTATTAAACTTTTTTTTTACTAGTCCCACTAGGGGACTTTAAAGAGGCTCTGTCACCACATTATAAGTGGCCTATATTGTACATGATGTGATCGGCGCTGTAATGTAGATTACAGCAGTGTTTTTTATCTAGAAAAACGATTATTTTTGACTGAGTTATGACCTATTTTACCTTTATGCTAATGAGTTTCTCAATGGACAACTGGGCGTGTTTTTACTATATGACCAAGTGGGCGTTGTGGAGAGAAGTGTATGACGCTGACCAATCAGTGACCAATCGGCAACCAATCCGCATCATACACTTCTCCCCATTCATTTACTCTGCACATAAAGATATAGCTATATCGCTATGTGCAGCCACATATACAAACACTAACATTACTGCAGTGTTCTGATAATGAATATACATTACCTCCAGCCATGACGTGATGTGTATTCACAATCCTGACCACTTCTGTAGCGTCTGTGATTTACAGCACAGCAGGCGTAGTCTCGCGAGATTACGCTGTAAGCTGTCATTCACAGCGAGATCGTATTGGCGGTCACTAACGGGTTAAGGCTGGCCTATGAAACACCAGTCTTAATAAATTCCCCCAATGTATTTACATTTATTCTCAACAGTTTACTACTGGATCTGGAGTTACAGGGTAATAATTTCTCCGATATTGAAAAGTGATCGGGCCATAATAATTTTTTGCACACGTGCATATATGCCCTTTCAGTGTTAACCTCTATTCATACTTTTGTTAGTTTTTTCCAGCAGATTTCTATCGCTCTTCGAAGGCCAAAATATTGTAGTGTACCATTCTATTCTATCCAGTATAATAATAATTTTAAGAAAATTTAATCCTAACGCACGCAGCTGTCAGGATTTGTCGTGGGTCCTGTAAAAGTGAAAGCGTAAGCAGAGCCTATTACTATATGTGGATGACCCTGGAGCAACGTTTCTTAACCCCTTCAGGACCCAGCCTGTCTTTGCCTTCAGGACACAGACGATTTTTTTCAAATCTGACGTGTTATTTTTATGTGGTAATAAACTTCGGAATGCCTTTACCTATCCAAGCGATTCTGAGATTGTTTTCTCGTGACATGTTGTACTTTGTTACTGAAAAAATTTGGTCGATAAATTTGGTATTTATTTCTGAAAAACACCAAAATTTTGAGAAAATTAGCATTTTTGTAAATTTAAGCGTATCTGCTTGTAAAACAGATAGTAATACCACACAAAATAGTCACTAGTGAACATTTCCCATATGTCTACTTTATGTCTGCATCGTTTTTTGAACCTCATTTTGTTTTTCTAGGACGTTACAAGGCTTAGAACTTTAGCAGCAATTTCTCATATTTTAAAGAAAATTTCAAAAGGTCATTTTTTTTAGGGACCAGTTCAGTTGTGAAGTGGCCTTGAGGGCCTTATATATTAGAAAGTCCCCATAAATCACCCCATTTTGAAAATTGCACCCCTCAAGGTATTCGAATCAGCATTCACAGTGTTTTAACCCTTTAGGCCTTTCACAGGAATTAAAGAAATGTAGAGGTGAAATTTCCAAATTCTATTATTTTTTTTGCCGAAATTAATTTGTAATACATTTTTTTTTGTAACAGGTTTTACCCGAGAAATGCAACTCAATATTTTATTGCCCAGATTCTGCAGTTTTTAGAAATATCCCACATGTGGCCCTAGCGTGCTACTGGACTGATACACAGGCCTCAGAAGCAAAGGAGCACCTAGAGGATTTTGGGCCTCCTTTTTAGAATATATTTTAGGCACCTTGTCAGGTTTGAAGAGGTCTTGTGGTGCGAAAACAGTGGAAACACCCCAAAAGTACCCCATTTCGGAAACTACACCTCTCAAAAAATGTATCTAGGGGTATAGTTAGCACTTTGACTACACAGGTTTTTTCACTAAATATATTGGAATTAGTCTGTAAAAATGAAAACCTACTTTTTTTCCCCTGAATAACGAAGAAAATGCACCCCAACATTTGTAAAGCAATGTCTCCCGATTTATAGCAATACCCCACATGTGGTAATAAACGGCTGATTGGCCCCACAGCAGGGCTCATAAGAGAAGGAACGCTATTTGGATTTTGGAGCACAGATTTTGCTGGAATGGTTTTCGGTGCCATGTCACGTTTGCAATGCCCAGGAGGGACCAAAACAGTGGAAACACCCCAAAAGTTGCCCGATTTTGGAAATTACACCTCTCAAGGAATTTATCTAGGGGTTTAGTTAGCATTTTGACCACACAGGTTTTTTTACTAAATTTAGTGAAATTAGGCCGTGAAAATGAATATCACAATTTTTTCCGCTAAAATGTGGAATATTCTAATTTTCACAAGGGATATAGGAGAAAAAAACACAATAATTTTTGTAAAGCAATTTCTCCCGAGTACGGAAATACCCCACATGTGGTCATACGTTTATTTCATTAGAAATGAATTAACCCTTTCAGGACTGATCCTACTTTTTGCTTTCGTATTTTCGTTTTTCACTCTCCGCCTTCCAAGAGGCATACATTTTTTTTTTTTTTTTTTTTTTCCGTCAGAGTGTGAGGGCTTATTTCTTGCGGGAGGAGTTGTAGTATCTATTGACACCATTTAAAGTACCGTAAAATGAACTGGGAAACTGAAACCAAATTCTTTGCGGGCTGAATTTGGAAAAAAATCTGATTCCATTTTTTGGGGGTTTCGTTTTTACAGCTTTCGCCGTGCAGTAAAAACGAAAACTGTACTTTATTCTGCGGCTCAATACAATTACGGTGATACCAAATTTATAAAGTTTGTTTTATATTATACTACTTTTACAAAGAATAACCGAATTGTTAAAATAAAAATTGCTTTGTTTAACCACATTCTGAGAGCCGTAACTTTTTTACTTTTCGGTTGATGGAGCGGTGGGAGGTCTTATTCTTAGCGGAACGAGCTGTAGTTTTTATTGGTAGCATTTTTTGGTACATAAAAAGTGATCAAAAAGTTGTATTACAATTTTTTTTGAGAGCTAGGGTGACAAAAAAAACAAACTGCGATTTTGGCGGATTTAATTATTTACGTTTTTCACGGTGTTCACCGTGCAAATTAAATAATGGTATATTGTAATAGTTCGGGCTTTTACGGATGTAGCGATACCAATTTTGTTTTATTTTTTTACATTACTTTAGAAGAAAAATGGGAAAAGTTTTTTGGTTTTTTTTTTAGCTTTAATTTTTTTTTGCTCACTACTAATACGTTTTTAATTCTTCTACACATTGTATGAGATCATTGGTTCGCTGGTACAATATACTGCAATATTAATGTATTGCAGTATATGGTTGTTTTTACAGAGCCCTGTAACAGCATAATCGCTGTTCCTGTCCGTTAGTCCCGGGTGTCAGCTGTAATACACAGCTGACACCCACAGCGTATGGAGCGGGCTCAGCACGTGAGCCCGCTCCATACATCAACCCCCGTACCATGACGTGCCATTAAGTCATAGTGCGCAAAGGGGTTAATGCACAGCGGATAGTTCAAAGTGAATATTGCCATTTTCTACTGATATACCATTTTAGTGCATAATATGTTGTGCCCAGTTTGTGCCACTGAAGACAAATACCTCATAAAACGTTAAGCGGGTTTTCCCGGGTATGGCGATGCCATATATGTGGGCGCAAACTGCTGTTTGGGCACACTGCAGGGCTCAGAAGGGTGGGAGCGCCATTTTGATTTTGGAGCACAGATTTTGCTTGGTAGTAGTTTGGGGTTTCACTGGTATTTCAGTTTATAATGTTTGGGGCATATGTAAGCTGTGCGGAATACATCAGGGCATAATAATGTGCTAAATAAATAATAATTCATAGATATGTGGCCGGTGTCGCACTGATAAATGGCGCCCGATCTTATCCGCTTTTTGAACACACTGCAGTTTTCATTGGTACCATTTTGGTGTACATGCCATTTTTTTTTTTTTTTTGGTCACTTTTTATTACATTTTTTTTGCAAGCCGGGAAACCAATAACAAGCAATTCTGACAATGTTTTGTAGTTTATTTTTTATTATGAATGACAATTTTACTTTATTCTGCGGTTCGATATGTTTACGGCGATACCATATGTATAGAGGTTTCTTTAAGTTTTTGCAGCGTTTGCGCTATAAAATCACTTTTTTATAAAATAATTTGTTTTCTGTGTCACCATATTCTAAGAGCCATAACTTTTTTATTTTTTAGTGAAAAAAGCTGTGTAATGGCTTGTTTTTTTGCGGAACGGGTTGTAGTTTTTATCGGTACTATTTTTGGGTACATGCGACTTTTTGATCACTTTTTATTCTCTGTTTTGGGAGGGCTGGTGACCAAAAAAATAGCGATTCTGGTGTAGTTTTTTTTTTTTATTTGTATTTTTTTTTTTTTGGGATGTTCATTGTGTGGGACAAATAACATTATAGTTTGGGTCGATACGAACGCGGTGATACCAAATATGTGTACTTTTTTTAACGTGTTCATTTTTTTCCTATAATGAAATTCTTCTTTTAGGAAAAAAAAGCATTTTTTGTTTATATAACTTTTTTTTATTTTTACACTTTTTTAAAAACATTTTTATTACTTGTCCCACTAGCGGACATTTAGACTTGCAGCTTTGATCGCTACTGGAATACATTACACTACCTACGTAGTGTAATGTATTCTAACTATCATTGTTGCGTGACCGTCACACTGACAGGAAGCCTATGAGGACCGGTCGGAGGCTGCTCCTCTGAGGCTTCCGTGCATGGCAGCCCGCAGGCCATTGTCTGGCCTCCGATTGCCACGACAAGCACAATCACTTAGTGGGGGCTGCCGATGTGCTTCAAACCCCTTAAATGCGGCGATCGCAATCGGTCGCCGCATTTATGGGGTTAATTGCCGAAATCCGCGGCGATGGTCCGCTGACCGGCAAGGCTGGAGTGTCAGCTGTCGGGGATAGTTGACCTCCCGGTTCCCGGACACTGTCCTTTAAGACAGTGTTCGCCGGGAACCGCTCCGCAACGGTTTGTCCTGGTGCGGGAAGCAACCCCTCTCCAGGATGTACAGTTGCAGCGCAGCGTGGGAAGAGGTTAAAGTACAAACTATAGCAACCAAGTAGTCATACTCTTTTTTTAATTATTTATTAACTTTTTCCCTAAAAAATTACCGTAGGGTTACAACAAACATATTTTTCTTATTAACAACATAAAATATTTACCTGTTTGTAAGAATAGGGTGAAAAAAATGCATAAAAAAACCTAAACAATACCTGCACATGTGCATACACCCTAATGGTGGAAACTGATATATATTAAAATAGTTCAAGATGCATCAATAGAAATAGTTCAAGATGCATCTTTTTTTTTTTTAGTTTCAAAGGCTTTTATAGAGATTGAACAATCAACAAGAAAGATTAGGTAAGCATTAGATAATGACTACACGCAGGGTACAAAAGCTACATAAGTGTTGTATATTAAAAGAAAAAAAGGCTGGAAACCAACGGACAGGAAATAAAAGAAAAAGGGAAGCTAAATAAATAATAAACAAACAACATCCTGGTCATATAATCAAAGACGGAGTCCTCATACACACGGCCATGCCCATAATCACGGACTGTGGACAGCTACCCGCATTTGCGGGTCATGCTCCCATACTAAGTATGGGAGCACCGCCCGTAAAAAACAAAAGAACAGACATGTTCTATCTTTTGCGGTACTGCCCGGACACCTTCCCGTAAATATACGGGAAAGTGTCCGCAGTCAATAGAAGTGAATGGGTTCGTAATTGTGGACCGTAATTACGGTCCGCAATTACAGACTATTTTTCCGGTCTTGTGCATGGGGCCTGAAACTGAGTTTATACATCCTGGATTTGAAAATCTGCAACAAGTCCGAAGTGGAAACTTAGTCTTAGTATGCAATGCGCCTCTAGGAAACCTGAAAATAAAAAAGGGATCATGGGAGTATACATACAGGGAGGACGATATCATAATCATTACGTAAGAGTAGTGGGATTAAGGGAAAACAGCAAGAGCCTACTGAAGGCCTGGCGCGGCTACATAGTCTTATAAGAGTTTGCATATGTCTTTCAAATGGTCTGTGGCATCCCCCCTGGTGGCCAAATTGTATAAAGTAGCATAATTAAAGAGTACCTGTCAGTTCCCCAGACATGTCTGTTTTTGTAAATACTTGTATTTCTAATAAAATTAACATTTTTGGAGTGGGTTTTTTACTTAGAAAATAAAGAGAAGGAAACCGCAGCACTCCAGTGGAAAAATTTGTCTTTAATTCACCAACACATCACCTGCAATGTTTCAACCCTCACAGGGTCTTTTTCAAGCATATAAAGCTCTGCCCTGCGATTGCAGGGCTGCCGACTGCTACTATGGCAAAATCTATCTTTTTTTTTTTTAATTTGGATCTGCTATTTCCCCTGGACTGGGACTATCTTCTGCGAGCACCCACCTGAAGTTGGGATTTCTATGTGATCCATATGTTCTGGTTGAGCTGCTGATATTTATTTTCTCAGTTACCAGTTGGAGGTATGTCACTACACATGTATGTCCGTTCTGACACAGTGAGACTGTAGTCAGACTGTCACTACAGTCTGACACTGTCCTATCAGTGCTGACAGTGAGTCGTCAATTTATTCATAGATTTCTTTGAGACATACCAGAGGAACGGCACAAGGCAGAGTTCTGAGAAAAGGTGCTCCAGGGAAGGACAGTGTTTGACCTCCATCAAGCAGCTTAACGTATTCTATTTGCTAGAGTGAACATTTGACTAGGTAGTTTATCTCCCAGTAACATTTCTATAGGGAGTAGGGGGGAATCTTTTTTGAAAAATTGTTGATATCATTTTGGCCAGGTGGTGCAACAGTGAGGCGACTATTGGACATGGCCACCAGGTATGCCAACAAATTTCCAGAACACCATATTCTCTGAAGCAGCCATCAGGAATGAAAGGATATATCATATGAAGGTAATTGGGTACATAGTATACTCAATAGAATAATATGACAGAAGTTTCATACAGCAAAACCTGACTGCTGCCTCTTGTTATAGTATCACCGCAGTGGAGCCATAGCTTTATGTATGACGAGGAGCATTTAAAGTTGAATACAAAAAGAATGTTATCCTCCGTCTAAATGAGTTTTTCTGTCATATATACACTCAAATTGGGAAGAAGTAATCAGGTAGGTAAGAGATGGGAGAGATTGGAAATAATGGCGAATTTAAGCTGAATGGAAATATTCTAATTTTGGAGTTTATCGATGGTTGGCAAACGGGAGCCAGAACTAAAGTGGCTCAATTTCATAGGACCACCATATATATTCTGCAAGAGTTAACTCCGGGGGTAACATTGGGTTACCAGGGATATCTAGGAGGCGGCAGGGTTTGTTTGAAAAGTTTTTGAAAAAGTTTTTGAAAACTGACAGATCTCCAAAGAAATTAAGAAGTGCACTGTGAAAGGAGAGACTTTGAGAGTAGTTAGGGGAAGGACACCCGTTATCTACATGAGACTCCCGACTGTAGTATATGGTTTAATAAATGCCGGTTCAAGGGTGACCTAATGGGGAGGACCAAAGGAGTTACAGACTGTGGCTAACTTGGCGACCCTAGCTGCCTTATAATATAAAGAAAGATTTAGAAGGGACACACCAACTTCTATTATATGATAAAACATTGTACGGTAGGCAATTCAAGTTCGTTTATTGCTCCGGAGAAAACATGCATCTTGTTTTAAAGCCAAAACCAGGAGAGAATGCTAAAGAGAGGAGATATATACTGAAATTATTTATACTTCCTTTGGCTAAATAAATAAATAAAAACAGCTGAAACTATAGTGTGTGATAAATGCCGAGAGACGTTTTCCAGCAGTGGAGTGGCATTAAACATAGATGTTCAATGGCCTTCAAATCTAGTAATCTGGCATGATCCCTAGCCTCTAAAACATATTTTTGATTTAAAGAGACTCTGTCACCCAGGGGCGTAGCTAGAGGCTCATGGGCCCCGATGCAAAAATTCTTACTGGGCCCCCCCCCCCCCGCAAACTTCTCATGGCCGACGGTCCGCTTTCAGCTGCATCGCTGGGTCTCTCCTAAGTGACCCAACAATGCAGCACTAGCAGCCGGGGCGTCACTAAGGCTGGGTTCACACACACTATTTACGGACGTAATTGGGGCGTTTTAGCATTGAATTACGTCCGAAAATGCGGCTCAAAAGCGTCGGCAAACATCTGCCCATTCATTTGAATGGGTCTTACGATGTTCTGTGCCGACGGTCATTTTTTTTACGCGTGGCTGTCAAAAGGTGGCGCGTAAAAAAGTGCCTGTCACTTCTTCAGACGTAAATGGAGCCGTTTTCCATGGACTCCATGGAAAACCAGCTTCAATTACTTCCGTAATGGACGCAGCAAAAGACGCCTGCACATGCCATTACGGCTGAAATTACGGTGCTGTTTTCTCCTGAAAACAGCACAGTAATTTCAGCCGTAACGGACGCTGCCGTGTGAACATACCCTCAGGGCTTAAAATGTCCGGGAAATAGCCCCAATACAAAAAAAGTGTGTATATGAGACAGCATAGCATATCTATAGCACTACGACCCTATAAACTATGGATAGGATTAGATACAGTGGCTGAGCAGACAGTATCATACATGATAGGATTAGATACAGTGGCTCAGAAGGCAGTATCACACATGATAGGATTAGATACACAGCTCAGCACAGTATCACACATGACAGGATTAGATACAGTGGCCCAGCAGACAGTACCACACATGATAGGATTAGATACAGTGGCTCAGCAGACAGTGCCACACATGATAGGATTAGATACAGTGGCTCAGCAGACAGTATCACACATGATAGGATTAGATACAGTGGCTCAGCAGACAGTACCACACATGATAGGATTAGATACAGTGGCTCAGCAGACAGTATCACACATGATCGGATTAGATATAGGGCCCAGCAGACAGTATCATACATGATTGGATTAGATACACAGCTCAGCAGACTGTATCACACATGATAGGATTAGATACAGGGCCCAGCTCGCTGACATTGCGGACCCAGCGCTGGACCCAGGATAGGTAAGAATAATAATTTTGCTTCTTTATGTGTTACTTATTATTTTTGTGTGTGTGTTTTTTTACAGGTTCGGTTGTTGGACTTCGGATACGAGGACTTCAATGACGGCGTTTTTTTTATTCTCAATAAAATGGTTAATGAGGGTTGTGTTTTTTTATTTCAATAAAATATTTTTTCTATGTGCTTGTATCTTTTTAAACTTTATTATCACCGCCTTAGTAATGGCCGCTGGCTGATTGACAACCTCCATTACTAAGGCGAGGCTTAATGTGAGCCGGTGCAGAGGCTACACTAACCCCCATTATTACCCCGGCACCCACCGCCACCAGGGGTACTGGGAAGAGCCGGGTACGAACCAGTACCCGACCATCTGTAGTGACGGGCAGGCACCGGGGTGGCCGCAGGCTGGTAGTATTAGGCTGGGGAAGGCCAAAAACAGTGGCCCTTCCTACCCTGGCAATGCTGCCTGCTGCTGCTGTGTTGTATCTGGCTGGTTATGAAAATTGGGGGGGACCCGACATCGTTCTTTCCAATTATTTTTTTTTTTTTTAAATGACGTGGGGTCCCCCCCATTTTCATAACCAGCCAGATACAATAAAGCAGCAGCAGGCAGCATTACCAGGATGGGAAGGGCCACTGTTTTTGGCCTTTCCCCTCTTGATAATACCAGCCTGCGGCCACCCCAGTGGCCGACCATCACTACAGATGGTCAGGTACTGGATCGTACCCGGCACTTCCCAGCACCCCTGGTGGCGGTGGATACCGGGGTAATAAAGGGGGTTAGTGTTCGCCTCTGCACCGGCTAACACTAAGCCCCGCCTTAGCAATGGATGCTGTCAATCAGCCGGCGGCCATTACTAAGGCGGTAGTAATATAGTTTAAAAAAAAAACACAGACATAGAAAAAATATTTTATTGAAATAAAAAAAAACCCCACACAGCCCTCATTAACCATTTTATTGATAAAAAAAAAGCTGTCATCGAAGTAGTCCTGGAATCCGACGTAGTCCAACGACCGAACCTGTAAGAAAACACACAAAAAATGATTAGTAACACGTGTGTTAGGGTATGTGCACACACACTAATTACGTCCGTATATGACGGACGTATTTCGGCCGCAAGTCCCGGACCGAACACACTGCAGGGAGCCGGGCTCCTAGCATCATACTTATGTACGACGCTAGGAGTCCCTGCCTCGCTGCCGGATAACTGTCCCGTACTGAAAACATGTTTACAGTATGGGACAGTTGTCCTGCAGCGAGGCAGGGACTCCTAGCATCGTACATAAGTATGATGCTAGGAGCCCGGCTCCCTGCACTGAGTTCGGTCCGGTACTTGCGGCCGAAATACGTCCGTCAATTACGGACGTAATTAGTGTCTGTGCACATACCCTAAGGCTTAGATACAGGGCCCATGTGTGATACTGTCTGTGGGACCCTGTATCTAAGCCTACCACAAGGTAGGCTTAGATACAGGGTCCAGCAGACAGTAATCTTATACAGTATAAGATTACTGTGTGCTGGGGCCCTGTATCTAAACCTACAGTATGGTAGGCTTAGATACAGGGCCCAGCAGACAGGATCACGCATGGGCCATGTATCTAAGCCTACCATGTGATTGGCTTAGGTACAGGGCCCAGCAGACAGGATCACACAATCTGTGATCCTGTCTCATGGGCCCCCTAAACCTGATACATCGTAGGTTTAGGGGTTGTGCAGTCCCTAAACATTGATGGCCTAACCTCAGGATAGGCCATCAATAGCTGATGTGTCGCCCGGGACCCGCAAATCAGCTGTTTTGAAGGGGCCGCAGCACTCGTACGAGAGCTGCTTCCCCTTCATTTCACTACTCGCTCACACTGTGAATCGCCGACACGGATTCACAGTGTGACCGGAATGAAGTGACAGGAATGAAGGAGAGCAGCTCTCGTACGAGTGCTGCGGCCCCTTCAAAACAGCTGATTGGCGGGTCCCGGGAGTCAGACCCCGCCAATCAGGGCTAACCTTACCTTCCTCTTCGGCCGCGGCGGGAGTTCTGTAGTCTCGATGCTGTGCGCGGCGGCATAGCGCTGTGACGTCATGCGCTGTGCACAGCGCCTGACGTCAGGACCGCCGCTGCCATCCGGAACCAGGAAGGTAAGTAAAAGTATGTTACTATAGTAACAGGGGCCCGCGGCCCGAGTTACTATAGTAACTTTTTATTGATGTGGTGCGGGGGGCCGTGGGCCCCCCTGGCTTCGGGGCCCGGTCGCAATTGCGACCGCTGCGACCCCTATAGCTACGCCAGTGCTGTCACCACATTATAAGTGCCCTGTCTCCTATATAAGGAGATGGGCGCTGTAATGTAGGTGACAGTAGTGCTTTTTATTTAAAAAAACGATCTTTTTTCACAACGATAGGAGCGATTTTGGTTTATGCTAATGAGCTTTCTTAATGCCCAAGTGGGCGTACTTTTACTTTCGACCAAGTGGGCGTTGTACAGAGGAGTGCATGATGCTGACCAATCGGCATCATGCACTCGTCTCCATTCATTTACACTGCACTAGCGATATAGTTATATCACTATGTGCAGCCTCATACACAAGCCCTAACATTACTACAGTGTACTGATAATGAATACACATGACCATCCAGCCTGGACGTCATGTGTAGTCAGAATCCTGACACTTCTGACTCTTTCTTGTGAGATTCCAGCAATGGATACGAAATCTCACGAGATCACGGAGCTAAACGAGATTTGGTTTCACTTGCCGGAATCTCACAAAAAAGAGTCAGAAGTGTCAGGATTCTGACTACACATGACGTCCAGGCTGGATGGTCATGTGTATTCATTATCAGGACACTGTAGTAATGTTAGGGTTTGTGTATGTGGCTGCACATAGTGATATAACCAGGGGCGTAACTAGGAAAGACTGGGCCCCATAGCAAACTTTTGACTGGGGCCCCCCCCTCTGCTGGGTATCACACAACCCCCCCCCCCCTTGTAGATAGTGCCTCCCTATAGATTCCACCACACAGCGCCCCCCTATAGATAGCACCATACACAGCCCCTGCAGATAACGCCATACAGCCCCCCTGTAGATAACGCCATACAGACTCCCTCTGTAGATAACGCCATACAGCCCCCCTGTAGATAACGCCATACAGCCCCCCTGTAGATAACGCCATACAGCCCCCCCTGTAGATAACGCTATATAGCCCCCCCCAAAAAAAAACGTCCTATAGTTTGTCCTACAAAAGACATGCATCCCCTATCCACAGGATAGGGGATACATGTGTGATCGCAGGCATTGATAGGGAGAACGGGGGACCGAAAGTCCCCCGAAGTTCTCCATGACTAACCTCGGACTTCCGGCGTCTGCGCAGTTCAATAAAAATGAAAGGAGCGCTGGTCACGCATGCGCACAAGCGCGACCGGCGCTCCATTCATTTCTACGGAGCTGCCGACACAGACCCCGGAAGTCCGAGGTTTGTCATGGAGAACTTAGGGGGGACTTTCGGTCCCCCGTTCTCCTCATCGCTGCCAGCGATCACACATGTATCCCCTATCCTGTGGATAGGGGATACATGTCTTATGTAGGAACAACCCCTTCAGTGGCGTCGCGCTGTAGCAGCCATAGCGGCTGCTAGCGGAGCCTGCGGCCATGGGAGGGGGCCGTGCCGGCGGGTGGCACGGGCCCCCTCATGCTGCAGGCCCTGTAGAAGTCGCTACGGCTGCTATAGCGGTAGTTACGCCACTGCGTATAAGTTTGTACGGCGTAAAACTACAGCTCCCAGCATGGCCGGAACAATGGTAAGGATATGCTGGGAGATGCGGTTTCACAAAAAAAATCCTATCACCATCATCTCGCTGCAGATCATACAGTGACTACAATACTGATTAGAGGCAGAATAAACATTTATATTAAGTGACTCACCGGTGACGTCTCAGATTCTAGTTCTTTTCTTCTCCCTCCGGTCCAGACCTCTATGATGGATTTCTCCCGGCCATGACCCATTTCTGCAGTTTTCCGTTTAGATGTCTTCAGCTTCTCACTTTTAAAACATTTCTGCACCTATAAAACGAAGTTAAAATTCTCAACACATCTAAATATAACTGTCACAAACACACAACATGTCCCCTGTAGATAGTGACCTACATAGAAGCCCCTGTAGATAGTGCCCACATATGGACTCCAGAGCTGCAAGGCAATAGTGCTAACCACTGAGCCACCGTGCTGCCCTACATATAGCTTCCCCTATAGTTAGTGCTCCACGTATAGCCCACCTCTGTATATAGTGTCTCACATATAGCTCCCCCTGTATATAGTGTCCCACATATAGCCCACCCCTGTAGACTGTGCACTACATATAGCCACCCTGTTGCTAGTGCCCCACAGGTAACCCACCCCTGTATATAGTGTCCCACATATAGACCCCCCTGTATATAGTGGCCCACATATAGACCCCCCTGTATATAGTGGGCCACATATGGACCCCCCCTGTATATAGTGGCCCACATATAGAGCCCCCTGTATATAATGGCCCACATATAGAGCCCCCTGTATATAGTGGCCCACACCCCCACATATAGAGCCCCCTGTATATAGTGGCCCACACCCCCACATATAGACCCCCCTGTATATAATGGCCCACATATAGAGCCCCCTGTATATAATGGCCCACACCCCCACATATAGACCCCCCTGTAGCTACTGCCCCACATATAGACCCCCTATATATAATAGCCCACATAAAGATGACCCCCCCCCCCTCCCCCCCTCATAGATAATGCCATTCACATTTTTATGAGGGGAAAAAAAACAAAAACTTGACATACTCACATTCTCCGGTTCCCACGCTGTTCACTGGCGATGCAGACATGCTCTCTTCTGAGCATGTCTGCAGGAGTTGAACGAGCGTCCTCCAATGACGCTGATTGGCGGGGCAGAATGACTTGCCCCGCCAATCAGCGCCTTCCAAGCATGGAAGCGGCGCGATGATGTCATCGCGCCGCTAGCCAATCAGTGTCATTGTAAGGCACTGGATGGTCAGGCACGGAACATGCCCGGCCATTCATGTATTTGGCTGCCGCTAGCACTGGGGCCCCCTCCGGTGCTAGCGACACCTACAGGCATGAGATGGCCTGTGTAAGGCTCGGCGTCGCGGGCCCCACAGTAGCGACGCTACCGCTGTAGTAGCCATAACGGCTGCTAGCGGCGCCACCGGGCCCCCTCAAGCCCCGGGCCCCGTAGCAGCCGCTACTGCTGCTACCGCGGTAGTTACGCCACTGGATATAACTATATCGCTAGTGCAGTGTAAATGAATGGAGAGGAGTGCATGATGCTGATTGGTCAGCGTCATGCACTCCTCTGTACAACGCCCACTTGGTCAAAAGTAAAAGTACGCCCACTTGGGCATTAAGAAAGCTCATTAGCATAAACCAAAATTGCTCCTAACGTTGTGAAAAAAGATTGTTTTTTTAGATAAAAAGCATTACTGTCACCTACATTACAGCGCCCATCTCCTTATATAGGAGACAGGGCACTTATAATGTGGTGACAGAGTCTCTTTAAGGATTGCTGTTTTAATTACTGATTCTTTCTACCCAGTGTTCAAGTAAGTATATTTTCATTCTGAAAGCCTAATCTATTTACAATGTTCTCCTAAAACTAAAATATATATATATATATATATATATATATATATAGTTTTTACTAACAATCATATTCCACGTGCATGTGTTGCTATTGTAGTAACAAATACTCGGCAGTTTATCGCCAGCTCATTTTGTATCCTCTGGTTTCCTGTCCAGCACCATTCATTTCTCCACACATGAAAAATGATATATACTAGTCCTTCTCAATGAATTAGAATATCATCAAAAAGTTTATTTCAGTAATTCAATTCAAAAAGTGTCTCATGTATTATATAGATTCATTACACACAGAGTGATCTGTTTCCAGCATTTGTTTTGTTTCTTTTTTTGTTGATGATTATGGTAACAGTTAATAAAAACCCAAAATTTTGTCTCAGAAAATTAGATTACTATATAAGCCAAATTTCAAAAATTATTTTTAATACCAAAATGTTGGCCTGCTGAAAAGTATGTCCAGTATATGCACTTAATACTTGGTCGGGGCTCCTTTTGCATGAATTACTGCATCAATGCGGCGTGGCATGGAGGCGATCAGCCTGTGGCACTGCTGAGGTGTTATGGAAGCCCAGGTTGCTTTGATAGCGGCCTTCAGCTCGTCTGCATTGTTGGGTCTGGTGTCTCATCTTCCTCTTGACAATACCCTATAGATTCTCTATGGGGTTTAGGTCAGGTGAGTTTGCTGGCCAATCAAGCGCAGTGATACTGTGGTTATTAAACCAGGTATTGGTACTCCGGGCAGTGTGGGCAGGTGCCAAGTCCTGCTGGAAAATGAAATCCGCATCTTCATAAAGCTTGCCAGTAAAGTGTATATGTATATTGTATAATATGTATAATATATATATGTGTGTGTGTGTGTATGTATATATATGTGTGTGTGTGTGTGTGTGTGTGTGTGTGTATATATATATATGTGTGTGTGTGTGTGTGTGTGTGTATATATATATATATATATATATATATATGTGTGTGTGTGTATATATATATATATATAACAAAAATAGAATCCAGCAGCGCAGGCTTAAATGAAAGAGGGTGCAAGCCTTAGAGAACTGACCACTGTCCCTCTGGACAAAAAGCAGTAAATAGGCAGCACTCACAAAGGCTTATGGTGAAAAAAGTGGGTGCTTTATTGACCCCAAAAGTGCGACGTTTCAGCTCTCACAACCTGAGAGAGGCTCAGAGTGCTGCCTATTTACTGTTTTTTTTTCATAGATAGATTGATTAGGGCTAGGCGATTTCGCAAAAAAAATGTAATCTAGATTTTTTTTTCAACACTGAACTATTTTTGATTTGAATCTTGATTTTTGTTAAATAAACGGAAAAAAAATACCAAGACGGTATATATGGTGCTTTTTGCCTACGGCGTGAACGCGAAGAAAGCTCAAGACGTACACGCTTAACGTGTCCTTGTGTTAAAATTATCCTGCCGTAAATTATAATAAATTTGTTGGGCCGTGTCTCGCTCTCTTGTGGGTCTCGCTCTCTTTTCCAGCAGTCACGCCCCTTTCTACAAGTGTCACGGGTGGTGCAAAAAGGGCAAAAGTCGCAATTTGCTAAACAAATTTTGACTTTTGTGCCCTGTTGTGACTTTTCTACGCCAGAAAACTGCTCACAGTAGCACGATCAACATATGGCCTGTCGTCGCCCTTTTGAAAATATATATATCCCCTTCCCGACATCTGCCGTATATATAGGGCGCACGCCGGGAGGGGGAGTATGAAGCGGACTCACGGGCTGTGTGTTACATTCGACACTTCCGGGTAATGAGCGGTTTCCCGCTCGTTTAACACGTTAAATGCCGTGGTCAATGACTAAAAATTGGGGGGGGGGGGTCTTTGGGGGTAACGTTGTGACCCCCCCCCCATGGCGAGTTGGTTGGGGCGGTTGATTGGCATTGTAGCCTGTGGGCCTGATGAAGGCCCCCAGGTCTGCCATCTGTCAGAATCACGATATACTGCAATATATTAGTACTGCAGTATATCTTGCAAGCTATCTAACGATCGCTAGTTAAAGTCCCCTAGGAGGACAAGTAAAAAAAACAGTAAAATAAAGTTGTTTTTTTTTAGTAAATAAAATAATTAAAAGTTAAAAAAAGCTAAAATCTTTAACCATTTTCCCTCAAACACAATGTAAAAATAAAAAGCTAACATAACTGGTATTGACGCGTCCATAAAAGTCTGAACTATTACAATATATCATTATTTATTCCGCACGGTGAACGTCGTAAAAAAAAATGACAATTAAAAACATCAGAATTGCTGTTTTTTGGTCACTTCATCTTCCACAAAAAAAATTAAAAGTGATCAAAAAGTCTCATGTACCCCAAAATTGTACCAATGTAAGCTACAGCTCACCCTGCAAAAATGAAGCCCTCAAACCGCTAAATCGATGGAAAAATAAGAAAGTTATGGCTCTCAGAATGTGGTGACGAAGCTTAAATTTTATTTTTAACAATCCTTTTTTTCCTAGTAAAAGTAGTAAAACCCAAAAAAACTATATAAATTTGGTATCGCTGTAATCGTATTGATCCGCAGAATAAAGTTTACTTGCAGTTTTTATTGCACGGTGAACTCTGTAAAACCAAAACCACCCAAAAGATTGAGGAATCGCTGTTTTTTTCCTATTCCACCCAACATATATTATTTTTCTTGTTTCCCACTACATTATATGGTACAATAAATGGTGCTGTGAAAATCTACAACTCGTCCCGCAAAAAACAAGCCCTCGTACGGGAATATTGATGGAAATATAAAAAAAGTTACTTCTTTTGGAAGATGGGGAG
Organism: Rhinoderma darwinii; assembly: GCF_050947455.1. NCBI lineage: Eukaryota > Metazoa > Chordata > Amphibia > Anura > Rhinodermatidae > Rhinoderma > Rhinoderma darwinii. Next base: position 220,385,611 of record NC_134687.1, read on the forward strand.
GAAAAAACAAAAGTGAAAAATGGCTGCGGCGGGAAGGGGTTAAAGTGCGTTTGAAAAGTCTTCAGACCTTTTCACTTTTTTCACATTTTGTTATTTTAAGGCCTTTTGCTAAAAATAAAAAAAATCTATTTTTCCTGCACTCAATACCCCAATATGATAAAGTGAAAACAGAATTTTAGAAATGATTGCAAATTTAGCAAAAATGAAAAACTTTAAATTTTGCATGGACATAAGTATTCAGACCCTTTTTCTATGACACTTGAAATTTATATGGGGGGGGGGAGGGCCTTGTTAAGAGATGACTAAGAACCCAATGGTCACTCTGAAGCTCCAAAGATCCTGTGTGCAGATGGGAGAAACTTTTAGAAGGTCAACGATCGCTGCAGCACGCCACCAATCTGGGCTTTATGGCAGAGTGACCAGAAAGAAGCCTCTCTTCCGTAAAAGAGACATGAAAGCCCGCCTGGAGTTTTCAAAAATTACCTAAAGGACTCTCAGACTGTGAGAAACAAGATTCTGTGGTCTGATGAAGCCAAGATTAAACTTTTTTGCCTCAATTCTAAGCGTCATGTCTGGAGGAATCCAGACACTGCTCATCACCTGCCCAATACCATCTCTACAGTGAAGCATGGTGGTGGCAGCATTATGCTGTGGGGTGTTTTACAGCGGCTGGGACAGGGAGACTGGACAATGACCCTAAGCACACAGCCAAGACTACACAGGAGTGGCTTAGGGACTACTATGTGAATGTCCTTGAGTGGCCCAGCCAGAGCCCTGACTTGAACCCAATTGAACATCTCTGGAGAGACTTGAAAATGGCTGTCCACAGACAGTCCCCATCCAACCTGACAGAGCGTGAGAGGATCTGCAGAGAAGAATGGAAGAAAATCCCCAAATCCAGGTGTGCAAACCTTGTGGCCTCATACCCAAGAAGACTGGAGGTTGTTATCGCCAAAGGTGCTTCAACTAAGTACCGAGTAAAGGGTCTGAATACTCAATGCAATATTTTCGTTTTTTCTTTTCAATCAATTAGCAGAGATTACTAACATTCTGTTTTTACTTTGTCATTATGGGGTATTGAGTGTAGGACGATGGGAAAAACTTTTTTTTATTTTAGTACAAGGCATCAACATAACAATATGGGGAAAAATGTAAAGGGTCTAAAGACTTTCCGAATGCATTGTATGACTAGTAAAATGCAGGCCGTCTGATGAATAGTGCTTACATGAAAACACAAAACTTTCAAGCATTCAACTTCTGTAACTAATTTTGACAGAATGAATTTTCACATTTTCAGGAAATAAATTGGATACTGCAGTGTTATGAGACTCACAAACTTAATCTTCAGAGGGAAAACACGTTTTCACCCAGCGATTGTTTCATATTTAACTGTTACTTTTCAACATGTTTTGAACATTTTTTTTTACTGCTTTCTAGCTTTGTTACAATGTTTTGAGTTTTGTTCTGATCCTCTTTAAATTTGCCATAAATGACTGACTTAGGAATACCCCTTTAATAAATTGTATGCCGTAAATATCTGATAGATGCGAGTCGACCACTAGGACCCGCACATATCTCTAGAACGGTTTTCCCTAGAACCTATCTGTAAGACGCTTTTCCGAAACTCTTATTAATTTCTATGGGAGTTCTGGAAATAACAAAGCAAAACGAATTCATCGGTTTCTGGAAAGCCCGGCCGCCTTGTCAGCCAGTGGTAGGACGGGTGTCAGGGGGCCTACTTCTAGATATTGGTGCGAGTCCAAAAGGTAGGGCCCGCATCTATCTGACAATTATGGGATATCCGGTGGATATTCCATTAATGTCTGAGATAGAATTACCACCTTAAGTTACTTTCCATTAATTTACTGTATTATTGCTTCATATAGTTACATAGTTAGTATGGCTGAAAAATGACACGTCCATCAAGTTCAACCAAGGGACGGGAAAAGGGAAGGAAAAAATGTCTACACATAGGAGCTAATATTTTTTTGTTCTAGGAAATTATCTAACCCTTTTTTAAGGGGGAGAGAATTCTAGCTGGGGTGGTGGAGTACTTAAAGAGGCTCTGTCACCAGATTTTGCAACCCCTAGCTGCTATTGCAGCAGATCAGCGCTGCAATGTAGATTACAGTAACGTTTTTATTTTTAAAAAACGAGCATTTTTGGCCAAGTTATGATCATTTTTGTAGTTATGCAAATGAGGCTTGCAGAAGTCCAAGTGGGTGTGTTTAACAGTAAAAGTCCAAGTGGGCGTGTATTATGTGCGTACATCGGTGCGTTTTTACTACTTTTACTAGCTGGGCGTTCTGACGAGAAGTACCATCCACTTCTCTTCAGAACGCCCAGCTTCTGTCAGTGCAGACACAGCCGTGTTCTCGAGAGATCACGCTGTGTCGTCACTCACAGGTCCTGCATCGTGTCGGACGAGCGAGGACACATCGGCACCAGAGGCTACAGTTGATTCTGCAACAGCATCGGTGTTTGCAGGTAAGTCGATGTAGCTACTTACCTGCAAACGCTGATGCTGCTGCAGAATCAACTGTAGCCTCTGGTGCCGATGTGTCCTCGCTCGTCCGACACGATGCAGGACCTGTGAGTGACGTCACAGCGTGATCTCTCGAGAACACGGCTGTGTCTGCACTGCCAGAAGCTGGGCGTTCTGAAGAGAAGTGGATGATACTTCTCGTCAGAACGCCCAGCTAGTAAAAGAAGTAAAAACGCCCCGATGTACGCACATAATACACGCCCACTTGGACTTTTACTGTAAACACGCCCACTTGGACTTTTGCAAGCCTCATTTGCATAAATACAAAAATGGTCATAACTTGGCCAAAAATGCTCGTTTTTAAAAAATAAAAACGTTACTGTAATCTACATTGCAGCGCCGATCTGCTGCAATAGCAGATAGGGGTTGCAAAATCTGGTGACAGAGCCTCTTTAAACTAGGGCTGAGGAGGGAGGTCAATGTAGAAAAAAAAGGTGTAGCCAGGTTAGGGAGGGGTCAGACTATATTGGTGGGGGGAGAAACAGAATGTGGGGAGAGGACTAGGCAACAAGATAAGGAGATCCTTTTGTTACAAAACAGCAGTGTAAATAAAAATGCCCAAATAATGTCAAATCACATTTCTGATAATAAAAGTGAAAAACTGAAAGGCAAGTTAAAGTGTATGTTCACAAATGCCAGAAGTCTAGCAAGCAAAACACTGAAGGGAGGTAAACACTGAAAAAATTACTTTTGGTGTAATCTATAGACCCCCCAATATAACTGAAGAGATAGAAGTTCAGCTATATAAACAGATGGAGCGGGCTGCACAGGTCGGTACTGTAGTGATAATGGGAGATTTTAATTTCCGGGATATTAATTGGTGTCATGGTTCGGCTTCAACTGCAAAGGGGAGACATTTCCTCAACCTGTTGCAGGAAAATTTTATGGGCCAGTTTGTGGAAGACCCAACTAGAGGTGAAGCTCTGTTGGATCTGGTCATTTCTAATAATGCAGAGCTTGTTGGGAACGTCAATGTTCGTGAAAACCTCGGTAACCATGATCACAATATAGTTACATTTTACCTATACTGTAAAAAACAAACGCAGGCTGGGAGGGCAAAAACATTTCATTTTAAGAAAGCCAATTTCCCCAGGATGAAGGCTGCAATTCAGGATATAGACTGGGAAGAACGAATGTCAAATAATGGGACAAATGATAAATGGGAGATTTTCAAATCTACTTTGGGTCATTATAGTGCAAAATGTATTCCTATAGGTAACAAGTATAAACGACTAAAATTAAATCCCACATGGCTTACACCTTCTATGAAAGGGGCAATACATGACAAAAAAAGGGCATTTAAAAAATACAAATCTGAGGGTACATTTGCAGCCTTTGTAAAATATAAAGAGCTTAATAAAATCTGTAAAAATTTAATAAAATTAGCAAAAATACAAAATGAAAGGCAGGGGGCCAAGGATAGTAAAACAAATCCCAAAAAATTCTTAAAGTATAGAAATGCTAAAAAGCCAAGGTCTGAACATGTAGGACCCCTAGATAGTGGTAATAGGGAGTTTGTCACAGGGGATCAAGAGAAGGCAGAGTTACTAAATGGGTTCTTTAGCTCTGTATATACAACTGAAGAAAGAGCAGCTGATGTAGCCGGTGCCAGTGCTGTTAATATGCAGTGGAGGAAATAAGTATTTGATCCCTTGCTGATTTTTGTAAGTTTGCCCACTGTCAAAGACATGAACAGTCTAGAATTTTTAGGCTAGGTTAATTTCACCAGTGAGAGATAGATTATATAAAAAAAAATAAAAAAATAACATTGTCAAAATTATATATATTTATTTGCATTGTGCACAGAGAAATAAGTATTTGATCCCTTTGGCAAACAAGACTTAATACTTGGTGGCAAAACCCTTGTTGGCAAGCACAGCAGTCGGACATTTTTAGTAGTTGATGATGAGGTTTGCACACATGTTAGATGGAATTTTGGCCCACTCCTCTTTGCAGATCATCTGTAAATCATTAAGATTTCGAGGGCTGTCGCTTGGCAACTCGGATCTTCAGCTCCCTCCATAAGTTTTCGATGGGATTAAGGTCTGGAGACTGGCTAGGCCACTCCATGACCTTAATGTGCTTCTTTTTGAGCCACTCCTTTGTTGCCTTGGCTGTATGTTTCGGGTAATTGTCGTGCTGGAAGACCCAGCCACGTGCCATTTTTAATGTCCTAGTGGAGGGAAGGAGGTTGTCACTCAGGATTTGACGGTACATGGCTCCATCCATTCTCCCATTGATGCGGTGAAGTAGTCCTGTGCCCTTAGCAGAGAAACACCACCAAAACATAATGTTTAAACCTCCATGCTTGACAGTGGGGACGGTGTTCTTTGGGTCATAGGCAGCATTTCTCTCCCTCCAAACACGGCGAGTTGAGTTAATGCCAAAGAGCTCAATTTTAGTCTCATCTGACCACAGCACCTTCTCCCAATCACTCTCAGAATCATCCAGATGTTCATTTGCAAACTTCAGATGGGCCTGTACATGTGCCTTCTTGAGCAGGGGGACCTTGCGGGCACTGCAGGATTTTAATCCATTATGGCGTAATATGTTACCAATGGTTTTCTTGGTGACTGTGGTCCCAGCTGCCTTGAGATCATTAACAAGTTCCTCCCGTGTCATTTTCGGCTGAGCTCTCACCTTCCTCAGGATCAAGGATACCCCACGAGGTGAGATTTTGCATGGAGCCCCAGATCGATGTCGATTGACAGTCATTTTGTATGTCTTCCATTTTCTTACTATTGCACCAACAGTTGTCTCCTTCTCACCCAGCGTCTTACTTATGGTTTTGTAGCCCATTCCAGCCTTGTGCAGGTCTATGATCTTGTCCCTGACATCCTTAGAAAGCTCTTTGGTCTTGCCCATGTTGTAGAGGTTAGAGTCAGACTGATTGAGTCTGTGGACAGGAGTCTTTTATACAGGTGACCATGTAAGACAGCTGTCTTTAATGCATTCACCAAGTTGATTTGGAGCGTGTAACTGGTCTGGAGGAGGCTGAACTCTTAGGCTATGTTCACACGGAGTATTTTGGGGGAGGAATATCTGCCTCAAAATTCAGTTTGGAACTTTGAGGCAGATATTCCTCTCCCTGCACGCCGATTTTCGCAGCGATTATCGCGCCGTTTTTCGCCCGCGGCCATTGAACGCCGCGGGCATAAAACAGCGAGAAATACGCTTTCTCCTGCCTCCCATTGAAGTCAATGGGAGGTCAGAGGCGGAAGCGCCCGAAGATAGGGCATGTCGCTTCTTTTTCCCGCGAGGCAGTTTTACTGCTCGCGGGAAAAAGACGCCGACGCCTCCCATTGAAATCAATGGGAGGCGTTCTCGGGCCGTTTTTGCCGAGTTTTGCGACTTGGTTTCCGCGTCAAAAAACTCGGCAAAATACCCCGTGTGAACATAGCCTTAATGGTTGGTAGGGGATCAAATACTTATTTCTCTGTGCACAATGCAAATAAATATATATAATTTTGACAATGTGATTTTCTTTTTTTTTTTATATAATCTATCTCTCACTGGTAAAATTTAAAATTAACCTAGCCTAAAAATTCTAGACTGTTCATGTCTTTGACAGTGGGCAAACTTACAAAATCAGCAAGGGATCAAATACTTATTTCCTCCACTGTATCAGTTGATATACTGAATTGGATGAATGTAGATATGGTCCAAGCTAAATTAAATAAAATAAATGTGCACAAGGCCCCGGGACCAGATGGGTTACACCCTAGAATTCTTAAAGAGCTTAGTTCAGTTATTTCTGTCCCCCTTTTCATAATATTCAGAGAATCTCTAGTGACTGGAATAGTGCCAAGGGACTGGCGCAGGGCAAATGTGGTGCCTATTTTCAAAAAGGGCTCTAGGTCTTCCCCGGGTAATTATAGACCAGTATGCTTAACATCCATCGTGGGGAAAATGTTTGAGGGGCTATTGAGGGACTATATACAGGATTATGTGACAAAAAATAGTATTATAAGTGACAGCCAGCACGGTTTTACTAAGGACAAAAGTTGTCAAACTAACCTAATCTGTTTTTATGAAGAGGTGAGCAGAAGTCTAGACAGAGGGGCCGCTGTGGATTTAGTGTTTTTGGACTTTGCAAAGGCATTTGACACTGTCCCCCATAGATGCCTAATGGGTAAATTAAGGACTATAGGTTTCGAAAATGTAGTTTGTAATTGGATTGAGAATTGGCTCAAGGACCGTATCCAGAGAGTTGTGGTCAATGATTCCTACTCTGAATGGTCCCTGGTAATAAGTGGTGTACCCCAGGGTTCAGTGCTGGGACCACTATTATTCAACTTATTTATTAATGATATAGAGGATGGGATTAATAGCACTATTTCTATTTTTGCAGATGACACCAAGCTATGTAATATAGTTCAGTCTATGGAAGATGCTCATGAATTGCAAGCAGATTTAAACAAACTAAGTGTTTGGGCATCCACTTGGCAGATGAAGTTTAATGTAGATAAATGTAAAGTTATGCATCTGGGTACCAACAACCTGCATGCATCATATGTCCTAGGGGGAGCTATACTGGGGGAGTCACTTGTTGAGAAGGATCTGGGTGTACTTGTAAATCATAAACTAAATAACAGCATTCAATGTCAATCAGCTGCTTCAAAGGACAGCAAGATATTGTCGTGTATTAAAAGAGGCATGGACTCGCGGAACAGGGATGTAATATTGCCACTTTACAAAGCATTAGTGAGGCCTCATCTAGAATATGCAGTTCAGTTCTGGGCTCCAGTTCATAGAAAGGATGCCCTGGAGTTGGAAAAACTACAAAGAAGAGCAACGAAGCTAATTAGGGGCATGGAGAATCTAAGTTATGAGGAAAGATTAAACCTATTTAGCCTTGAAAAAAAGACGACTAAGGGGGGACATGATTAATTTATATAAATATATTAATGGCACATACAAAAAATATGGTGAAATCCTGTTCCATGTAAAACCCCCTCAAAAAACAAGGGGGCACTCCCTCCGTCTGGAGAAAAAAAGGTTCAACCTGCAGAGGCGACAAGCCTATTTTACTGTGAGAACTGTGAATCTATGGAATAGCCTACCGCAGGAGCTGGTCACAGCAGGGACAGTAGATGGCTTTATGAAGCATGAATTACAAAAATATATACTATTTAGCAAGGGACTCACCTGTTCTTTTCAACTGTGCAAAGTTACAACTCCTTGCATGCCTTGACCGCATACTAGGAGTTGTAGTTGCACAACAGCTGGAATGCTGAAGGTTGGAAACCATTGCTGTATAGTATCAGAAGATATTTTTTGTAAACTTTTTATTATTAATAGATTATTAGACCTCCTAAAGAACTCTCAAGAACAAAGTTTTTTTATGGATTTATACAAGATTTTTACAAGCCCGCTGCACTGTAACTATTCTGATCTGTCCTTTTTTAAATAAAATATTAGAGATAGCCATAAAGCTCTCCCCAATCAGCACCTTGTGTTGATGAGAGCTCCTATAGTAACATATATAGTGACATTCTTTGAATATTTGGGTGTTTAGTGGTTCCATAAGTGGGTGTGGGAATGTGTGTGTGTGGGGAGAATACAGAGCAGTCTTCCTTGTTACAGGAAGGCTTAGTTATCGGCTTTTTTTGGAAGAATGTTTGATGTTCTCTTGAATGCCACCGGCTTTGATCATAGAACTGATGAAGGGTTGGGATGTTCTGCAGGTGGAACCAGGACACGTCCTGACACAAATAGTAACGATCTCTTATGTATACCAAGCACAATGGGAACCATCATCCAGACTGTGACAGCTGGAAAGTGACCTTAATGGTTGAAGCAGGAAAGCTCTGAGCTAAAGCAAAGACAAAGATGGCTTTATGATTCAACCAGTAATTCTGTCCTGATTATACCTTTAGATATAAAGTGCAGACAATCTGCTATCGGGTTGTTAGGGAGAACATTAATGTACACATGAAAGAGTGCAGGCTTTGCTTTCAAGTATTGTAGGGTAGAATTTTCTTTACCACTCTAAAGCATTCATCCTGAGATAAAACTACACTAGTGCCTTTGAAACCTGAAATATGTGAACATGACTGTGACCGAGATCTAATAATGAACTTCTAATGATCTGAAGGAACTATGGGGAATGTTCTACAAAACTGTTTGTAGTACTAGACCTGTTTACTAACTTTTATATGTATAAAAATGCTTTCATTGTGAAAATTGCAGAAGGTTAAGAAAACCACAAACTTACATAGATAAATAGTTAAAAATAGGACAAATACATTATTTTGAACCTGAAAGGTTGAACTATAAAGACCAGTCTACTGGACCAAGGAAACGACCAGGGAAAAATAAATGAGGCATTAACCGGTGGTTAAATAGTGAGAATTTAACATGTTTTTAATTTTGTCTATTTTTTGTAACTGTTTAGTCGGAAGAATGAGCGATCTTCTAATTTTTTTTGTGTTTGACCGACTTGATCAGACATGTAGTCACATCTACTAGTGTAATAATTTTATGATTTTCTTTTTATGTTCATACTCTTTGGTTTGAATGTTGATTGTTCATTTATCTTTGTCACTGTATAAACACCAGTTATTGAAAATAGATTAAATATTCAGGTTTAAAATTCCTCTCTTGAGATTTTCAGCAAATATAATTAGCATAAAGAACAATTCCATTCAAAATTGAAGTTCTTCTACACAATTATAATGTATCAAATTATTAACTATAAATTTTATTTTTAAAGAGTAACCAAACGTTGAACAAACTGATGACATTTCATAGTGACATGTCAGAAGTTTTGATTGGTGGGGGTCCGAGCACTGAGACTCCCACTAATCGCTAAAACGAAGTGGCAGAAGCGCTCGTGTGAGCGCTCAGCCGCTTAGTTTCTGTTTGCTTATTCCGGAAATGAGCCCGTACTCTGATACATCGGCTTTTCGGAAAAAGCCAAACAGAAACGAAGCGGCTGAGCGCTCATCACACGATCACTTATCACACGATCACTTCTGCCGCTTTTGTTTTAGCGATTGGTGGGGGTCTTAGTGCTTGGACCTCACCAATCAAAACTTCTGACATGTCACTATGACATGTTTAGTTACCCTTTACTTCTAGGAGTATGTTATCCTTGGTTATTGACCGGAGGGGCTAAATAAAGAACAGGTTTGAACACTGTTTTTGTCATATTTGGTACTTTGTCTTTCTTTGGTTTCTATTGTAGTTTTTTTCTTATCTATTCCAGTCTTTTATTAAATAAACGTAATACGGCAAACCATATTTGATTATAGGCATGTGATAATTGGTTAGTCAATAATAACAAATGTATATGAATACATTATTTCGAATGTCTACCATTATTTATTGGATTTTTTAATGGTTCAGCAGCTAAAAGCAATGTTGATGTTTGAAGAAACTACTACATTTTGCATCTGTGTCCGTCCCCCCCCTCCCCCCCCTCCCCCCTCGGTCTTTTACATCTTGTTTTTTAGTTACATTGGAACACAATTTGTTGCTTAGTAGATATTGCATTTTTCCCTGGTCAGTGTAGTAAATATTTCACTCTGGTTAGGGTATGTTCACACGAGGGCGTCCGTAACGGCTGAAATTACGGGGATGTTTCAGCCTGAAAACATCCCCGTAAAATCAGCCATAACGGTATGTGCAGGCGCTTGAACGCCGCGTCAATTACGGGCGTAATTGGCGCTGCTATTCATTGGAGTCAATGAATAACGGCTCCAATTACGGCCAAAGAAGTGACAGGTCACTTCTTTGACGCGGGCGTCTATTTACGCGCCGTCTTTTGACAGCGTCGCGTAAATTACGCCTCGTGTGAACAGACAAACGTCTGCCCATTGCTTTCAATGGGCAGATGTTTGTCAGCGCTATTGAGGCGCTATTTTCGGACGTAATTCGGGGCAAAAACGCCCGAATTACGTCCGTAAATAGGCCGTGTGAACATACCCTAAGATTTTCACTACGGCAGACCTCTCTTTTCCAGTTTTTCATTAAGAGTCATCTGACCTTGGCTTTAGACATCTTGCTGTGTGGGTTTCATTATAATGTCTAAGCTTAGATTACTGACCACAGTAGGAGCAATCAAAACATGTATTGCGAATGTAGGATTTAGAAATGAAATATTTTGAGATTGCTACTTCTTGCAAGGCAAATCAAAGCTTTACTGAAAAAATTAGGGCACTTTGTAAAGCTTTTTTTGTTCTGACAGATTTCATTTTCAAAGGTACCTCCTGCTTGTATTTACATGATACCTAAAGGTGGATCATTGGATAAGAAGTAGTGAATTTTTTATTGTATAAACTCCAACAAAGGAAATAATTGTATGGAATTTAAATGTTTTCACGGGACACTTAGTTTAATGGGAACCTGTTACATTGCACATGCTGTCCTATCTAAAAGCCGCATGTTATGAAGTAGGATGAGATGAGCAGATTGATATAAAGTTGTGTGCAAAAATATTCAGTATAACCTGTAATTTATACATTTAAATCCCTTCTAACTGTGGACTGAAGAGTCTTGTGGGTGGTCTCACCGTCCCCTGTATGAGTGTAAATACATAAATATTTGCCAATCACTGCTGAGGACCGCCCACTGGACTCTTAAGACTTGAATTAGCAGGGACCTAAATCAGTATGTTTTAACATACAACTATATGTCAATCTTCTCAGCTTCTCTTGCTCTGTAACATGGTACCAGCAAGTCTATCTGTCTAAGGCCGGATTCACATGAGCGTGTGCGTTTTGCGCGCGCAAAAAAACACGGCGTTTTGCTTGCGCAAAAGGTCCATGACAGCTCCGTGTGTCAGCAGCGTATGATGCGTGGCTGTGTGATTTCATTCATAGTTTTGTCTACTGTTGCGCGCATCACGCGCAGCACACGGAAGTGCGTCCGTGTGCCGTGTGCGGTTTTCACGCACCCATTGACTTCAGTGGGTGCGTGATGCGCGAAAAACGGGCAAATATAGGACATGTCGTGAGTTTCACGCAGCGGACATACGCTGCGTGAAAATCACTGACAGTCTGAACGGCCCCATTGACTAACATAGGTCCGTGCGAGGCGCGTGAAAATCACGCGCGTTGCACGGACGTATTATACGTTCGTCTGAATAAGCCCTAAACCCAAGTTTTACGCACAAAAAGCAACTAAACCGAAGTCAATAATTCAACATCAGAGGTAATCTGCCACAGCAATTTCCCTTAACTTATAATAAGTAATAGACATAAGTTATCTATTAACTTGTCATTTAGTAGGTTTAGGATTATGAATAATTAACTTGAATGGAAAATATTCATTTGCCACTGTTTTTTGCTTTTTCTTAATTTTTTATTTTTTTTATTGTTTAAAAGGCAATGCCATTTACAATATACAGTGTTATTTTTATAAGAATTTGACATGAGTGCTAAAGAAAGTTAAATGAACAAATGAACATTTGAAGCGGATCTGTCATATATTTATGCTGCGCTGTTTGAGGGCAGCAAAAAAGTGACAGAATCTCTGATTTCAGCTGTCACTTACTAGTTAAATTGTTTAGGAGAACTTATATTTTTCTCCCCATGCACAGTAATAGGGAGAGAAGAGTCAAACAGCGACTGAGGTGCAGAGAGGGGGGGGTCGAGGCATGAATATTATAGGACTCACGCCCTGCATCACGTCCAGCGCCGCAACTATAAAGTGCAGTTGTTTCACTTCCACATGACACATTAAGCGCCATGCTAAAAACAAAAAGACAAAACTAAAAATAAACTAATGACTCTAGTATTATCTGTAGTAAGACACAACCAACGCATATGAAAATAGTACATGATTAGTGTCACTGTGTATTCCCTAAAATGCCAAAGAGACATGGCACTTTAACCCTCAACGACTAGCAACGGATATATCTGTCACATGCAGGTGTTTGTTCCCGCATTGTAACGGATAGATCCGGCATTCGTATCTCGTGGGTACTGCCACTGTACCCACGAGATCAGCAGCAGGAGCACGGCTGTTGTACACAGCCAGACTCCTGCCAAAATTGGAGAGTACTCTGATTGCAGCAGTTTAACCCCTTAGATGTCAATAGCGAGCGTGGCATCTAAGGTGTTTGACAAAGGGAGGGAGCGTCCTCTGTTACACCATCGGCACCACCGTGACAAGATCGCGGGGTGCCGATGGGTTTCCATGGCAGCCGGTGGCTTAACAAAGGCCCCCAGGTCTGCCTTCAGTAACTGCCTGTTAGGCCATGCCAGATTCATGATTACCGTAAATATAAAATAAATTTTTCCCCATAAAAAGTGGTTTTATTTAGTGAAAGTGTAAAAAAATTAAATAAAACATACACATATATAATATCGCTGCTATCGTAACAATTTAAATAATGAAGTTAACACATTAATTAAACTGCAGGGTGAACGGCATCCAAAAATAACGCAAAAATAAAATTAGATCAAAAAGTACACCAAAATAGTACCAATGACCACTTCACCTTGTCCCGCTAAAAACAAGCCCACATATGGCTACATTGATGGAAAAATAAAAAAGTTATGGCTCTTGGAAAAACAAGTAATTTTTTTTTAAAGGGTTTTTATTGTGCAATTGTAGGAAAACATATATAACCTTTTATATATTTGGTATCCTCGTAATTGAGCCAAACCATAGAATAAAGGTAACATTTTATTTACACCGCATAGTGAACAGCGTAAATTTAAACCGTGAAAACCAATTCTGGAATATCTGTTTATTTTCAATTTCCTCTTATTATAAAGTTAATAAGAGTTAATCAATATATTATATGCACCAAAAAAATACAACTTGTCCCGCAAAAAACAAGCCCTTATACGGCTATGTCGACAGAAAAATAAAAACAAGTTTTGACACTTTTAATGCGACAGTGGAAAAAAAATTAAATGAAATAAAAAGACCTGGTCATTAAGGGGTTAAAGGCCTCAGTGAGTTCGATATGATAGCTTGTAGGAGTGAAAAACATTCTTGTAATAAATCATATAGTTTTTTTTTTAAAAAACAACTTTTCCTAAGGCCTTATTTACACGAACGTGTGCGTTTTGCGCACGTAAAAAAACGCAGCGTTTTGCGCGTTGCAGTTCCGTGTGTCACCAGTGTTTGGTGCGTGATTTTCGCGCGTATGCCATCCTTATGTCACGCGGTTTTGACGTTTACAAAATGAAATATAGGAGGTGGTTTTCTTTTTCCCATCATTTCTTGAGCAACTGTTGCACTAATCACGCACAGCACACGGATGTGCGTCCGCGTGCTGTCCGTGATTTTCACGCACCCATTGACTTCAATGGGTTTGTGATGCGCTAAAAATGCTCAAGTATAGGACATGCAGTGAGTTTCACGCAGCAGACACGCGCTGCGTTAAAAACACGGAATGTCTGAATGGCCCCATTCACTTACATAGGTCCGTGCGACGCGCGTGATTTTCACACGCGTATCAAGGACGTGAAAATAAGGCCTAAATGGCACAAGGTCAGTGATTTATCACCTTGGCAGGTTCAGCCTTTCTCAGCTCTAGTGACAGCGTAATAGAAAACCTTATGTTTTGAATGTAAACATTGAAATGAGGAGCAACTTTAGTTTGCCAGCAATTTTGCACCAGATTTTAATCACAATTTTTTTGAATTATTATTGCTGTTTTCGTATGTTTAGATCCATTTAACTGAATACAAGATTTCTGCAGCGGCATACCGCAGACTATCCACATTCACACACGCTGAAGGTTTACCTCCATTGGGATGCATCTTGGAAACTTGCGCTATTATTGTTCATTGCTTTGGTTGAAAATCTCTCTGTTCTTTCTTCTGAAAGATAAAAGAGCTTTCTAAATTGTCCGTGTTATCTTTCCATACCTCAAGTGTAAAAAACGAAATTGGTACATTGTGCTCTGCAAAATAAATACTTGTACTTTAATAAGTTGAAAGCGTGAAATTCTCTTCAGGTTTTCAATCAAGTATAATAGCTGAATATTGCTTTGGTTGCAGATAGGAATACTGAATATCTGACTGACTTGTTGGCAAATCAACATTTGATTGGGTTTTATAGGGTTAAATAAAAAATGTAGCTTGGGCAGGAGAGCTGGCACTCACACTATCACCTATTGATCTTAGGCCTGGTTCATATTTGCATTGGCGGCTTCGTTACAAGCCTTCATCGTAGATCTGGCCGAAAATACCGGAAGCAACGCAGCATTCTGCACTATTGTTTCCAGCAAAACCACAGACTCCCAGGAAATCTGATGGAACTCCTTAAAGTCAGTGGGTTCTGTTGGGCGCTGATGGTGTCTGTTTTGCAACGGAAACAGTGCTTTCTGTATTTTCATTGTTCTGCTCCTCTGATGGAGCAGAATAACGAAAATACCAACGCAGATGTGAACAAGGCCTTACTACTGCACCACTTGTTTGTAAAAAGTAATTAAGGGGTAAGATAAGCCTGATCGAGGAGCCTGTTCCAAGTCTGCTGTTCTTGCCCTGCATTAAAGAAGCCCTCTCGTTTTTGTTTTTTTTACGCCCCCTCTGTTTGTATTGTAATGTAATGGTCAGTAGTGGTCAGGATTCTGAATACACAGGACGTCCTGGCTGGAGGTAATGTATATTCATTGTCAGGACACTGCAGTAATGTTATAGTGTGTATGTGGCTGCACGTAGCGATATCGCTATATCGCTATCTGCAGTGTAAATGAATGGAGAGAAGTGCATGACGCTGATTGGTCACTGATTGGTCAGCGTCATACACTCCTCTGTACAACGCCCACTTGGTCAAAAAGTAAAAACACGCCCAGTTGTTCATTAAGAAACTAATTAGCATTTTTTTTAATCTAAAGTCAAGGTTGTCCTCTTTCTCCCCTGCTATTCGCTCTGGCGATTGAACCCTTAGCTAATTTAGTTAGGGCAGATCAGTATATTGAGGGGGGGGGGGGGGGGGGAGCACAATATTGTTGTTTATGCAGCTTACTTACTTTTGTTGCTAACTGAACCAGAGAGAAAACTGGATTATGTAATAGCTACGATTCTAAAGTTGGCTACTTCTCTGGCCTTGAAATTAATTGAGAAAAATCCATATTGCTATCCCTTGATAAAAGGAATTTATCATTACAAAGTGAAGTAAACTTGATCTATCCGGGTCAGAAATTCAAATTTTTAGGAATCGAAATTTCTAAGGTGATAGTTTGTGGCCCTCAATCTCACTCTATTAATAAAAGAGATAGGAGAAAAAAAACAATAAAATCTGGGGTGAATTACCCATATCAAAAGCAGATAGAATTGATAAAAGCAGTTGTAATTCCCAAATTGCTGTTTATTTTTGGGGTATGCCCAGTAGGGGTACATTATAAATACTTCAAGAGAATTATTATAATATTCAACAAACTCATATGGGGAGAAAAAGAGTTTGTATAAAACGAGACTTTTTATGGCTTCCAAGGATAAGGGGAGGCTCGGCATTTCCTGAGATTCGATTTATACTTTTTAGCAGCTCAATTCTTAGGGCTTATTCAGACGAACGTATAATACATCCGTGCAACGCGCGTGATTTTCACGCGCCTCGCACGGACCTATGTTAGTCTATGGGGCCGTGCAGACGTGTGTCCGCTGCGTAAAACTCACGACATGTCCTATATTTGTAAGTTTCTCGCGCATCACGCACCCATTGACTTCAAAACCACGCGCAGCACACGGAAGCACTTCCATGTGACGCGCGTGATTAGCGCACCAGCAGTAGAAACTATGAATGAAAACAGAAAAGCACCACGTGCTTTTCTGTTTACAAACAGAGTGTCATAATGATGGCGGCTTAGCGAAAATCACGCAGCCACGCATCATACGCTGCTGACACACGGAGCGGTTATGGACCTTTTGCGCGCAAAACGCACACGCTCGTGTGTATCCGGCCTTATACTGTATTTTTCACACCTGACTATAAGATGCACTCAGGTTTTAGACAACAGAAAATAGGGAAAAATAAATCTCATTTTACTTCTTTTACAAAGAAAAAACTATTGGTTAAAAAAAATAAAATAATAATTTGTTCGGTTTCACCACATTCTGAGAGCCACAACTTTTATATTTTTTTTTATCGTTTGAGCGATGTGAGGGCTTATTTTTTGCGGGACAAGCTGTAGTTTTTATTAGCACCATTTTTTGGTACATAGTCTTTTTCTCAATTTTTTATTTCATTCTTTTTAATGCTATGGTGACCAAAAAACAATGATTCTGGGGTTGTCATTGTTTGTTTTATTTACGCCGTTGACCATGCGGAGTCAAATAATTGTAATAGTTTCGGACTTTTACAGATGCAGATGATACCAATTTTTTTAATTTTTACATTGTGCTTGTGGAAAAATGGGTAAAGGTTTTTTTTTTTTTTAAGCTTTTGGTATTTTTTTACACTCCTGAAAATGTATCTAACTTTTTTTTTTTACACATTTTTTTTAGCTCCCCTGGGGAACCTAAACCAGCAATCATTAGATCGCTGGCACAATACACTGCAATACATGGATGAGTTACGGAAACAGCGTAACTCGCTGAGCTATATTGTTTCCATAACAACTATTCAGTTCTATGGCAGTTACGGAAACAGCGTAGCTCAGCAAGTTACGCTGTTTCCGTAACTCGTTCATGTACGCTATTTTCGTAGCTACCGAGTTCTGGAAACAGCGTAGCTCGCGGTGCTACGCTGTTTCTGTAACTCCCAATCACTTCTATTGGAGTTACGGAAACCGCGTAGCTCAGCGAGCATTCGGCTGTTTCCGTAACTCCCGACCACCTAAGGGAAGTGGCCGGGAGACAGTGGAGGCGGGTAAGATAGAACGGGATTTAGGGGGCCCCGTTCTAGAGATTGGTGCGGGACTCTTCTGACATTTATGACATATCCTGTGGATATGTCATAAATGTCCTTCATGCGAAGACCCCTATAAATGCCGCTGTCGTTATTGACCACGGCGTTTAACTAGTTAAACAGCCAGGAACAGCGCCATCGCTGTTCCTTGTCATTAGAGCAGTGTGTCAGATGTAAAACACAGCTGACATCTGCAGTGCATGGAGCGGGCGCAGGGCGTGAGCCCGCTCCGCTCCACACATCATTCCCTCCCTGCTCCATAATGTGCCAGCACATCATGGGTCAGGAAGGGGTTAAGTAAGAAGCAGTCATGGGGCCCTGCGCTGCTGGATCCCTTGACTGCCGACTATATGATGCAGGGACTTTTTAGCAAGATTTATTCTTGCTAAAAACCTTTGTCTAAGGGGGAGTTCACACTGAGTTTTTTTACAAGTTTTTTTGACGCGGAAACCACGCTGCAAAACGCCCTAAAAAACGCTGGAAATGCCTCCCATTGATTTCGTTGGGAGGCGGAGGCTTTTTTTTCCCCACGAGTAGAAAAACCGGCTCGTGGGAAAAAGAAGGAACATGCCCTATCTTTGGGTGTTTACGCCTCTGACCCCCAAACGGAATCAAGGTATAGAATAAGGATAAATTCTTGCAGTGGGTCATGTCTAAGACTAAAGGCCAACTCTCACATTTTTATGGGATCTCTAATCAGGTCAATTTATTATCTGGAGAACTAGCAAATGTGCCAACAGCTCGTCATTTACATTACTGTTGGAATCTCATGGGTAAAAAGATAGGAAGAAAAGGATCAATAGATTTTTTACCATTGTGGCATAATTTGAATTTAGAGCAGCTCAAGGATATCCCAGACCTCCCTCTCCTAAGATTAGAAGGTATAAGGAGCATACTAGGTGTAGTGGAGAAAGAAAAAAAGAAAACATGGGAGGAATTTATAGTGGATTTTGACTTCTCTTTAAAATAAACATTTTCCTATGTTCAATTAAAACATGCCCCTGACTATTCGGAAAATAAAAAGCTCCTGTGTAAAGATACTATGAACGGTTTCTATAGGAGGATATTTGACCAAAAAGTTGGGGGTAAAGGCTCTATCTATAATCTGTAAAATCTTGATAGATGTAAATTCAGAAAAATTTGAATTTAGGAGTATTGTAAAATGGGAAAAAGACTTGAGTGTAGGGACGCTAAAATGGAATATAGTATATAAAAACATTAGTAGAATTTCATTAAACCGCAACTGATACAATTCAATATAGTACATAGACTTTACTACACGCCTGTGGTTTTTTAATAGAATTTATAAAAATAAGTCCGCCAACTGCTCCAGTTGTGGGGTAGTGGAGGCTGATTATATACATATTTTTTGGATTTGCACAGCATTTGCAGAATTTTGGGAAACTATATTTAAAGAAATGTTGTATAGTCTTGAGGTGGGTATTCTTTTCCACCTCCCATTTGGTATTACTTGGTGATGACGCTGCCTTGAATTTATCCAAAGAAAAGAAAAACGCTTTATTAAAGTTGTTTATCGCTAAACTTCAGATTGTTAGAAAATGGATCTCTAGTACTCCTTTAGCTGTAGATTTGTGGATCCATAACGTGAAAAAAGTTATAAGATATGAAAAACTAAACAACAGCAGTATGTCTAGGAATAGTGTTACAACGTTTTGGGGATATTGGAACTGATTCTAATTTTTTTAGCCGAACACCATACCGGTTTTGGGGAGGGGCGAAGGGAGGATTGGAGAATGATGGGTCCAGGGAAAAATAAAATATTTTTGTAATATAAAGTGTGCATTGCAATACTTCCTTTTATAAGTGTATGTATTCTTGTAGAAATGTTATATTGTTCTGAATAAAAACTTTTATAAATTTAAAATGATGTTGTTGTTTTTGCTTGTTTTTATTCCTTTAGTACCCCTTGTTTTTCTTAGAACTGAGAGGTACTCCACAGTCCCAAAAATAACTGATTAAAACAATGTCATTGTGATTTATGTGACTTATCAGCAAGTACTAAAATATCCTTAACCATCAAGCCAATGTCCTCATCCTGTTGAAATCTTTCATGGAAAGAGTTTATATTTTACTCAGGCTTTATCAAAAAAATAAATATTTTATGGAGGAAATATAATTACATGCTGTAAGAGTGTCTAAGATATTACATTTTCCTGTCCCGTAAGAAGGAACTCATACTGCTACACCAGTATATAATTTAAGTTTTAATAATTTACAAGGCTAAACGAGCAAATATACACTGTACAGGTTTGCTTATTTTAGTTTTGACTTCAAATCAATATTTTTGTTACTCAAGAAAAAGTTGCAAATTGTCTACTTCTATTTAGTTAGGGTATGTTCACACGGCCTATTTACGGACGTAATTCGGGCGTTTTTGCCCCGAATTACGTCTGAAAATAGCGCCTCAATAGCGTTGACAAACATCTGCCCATTGAAAGCAATGGGCAGACGTTTGTCTGTTCACACGAGGCGTAATTAAGCACCGCTGTCAAATGACGGCGCGTAAATAGACGCCCGCGTCAAAGAAGTGACCTGTCACTTCTTTGGCCGTAATTAGAGCCGTTATTCATTGACTCCAATGAATAGCAGCGCCAATTACGTCCGTAATGGACGCGGCGTTCAAGCGCCTGCACATGCCGTTACGGCTGAAATTACGGGGATGTTTTCAGGCTGAAACATCCCCGTAATTTCAGCCGTTACGGACGCCCTCGTGTGAACATACCCTAAGAGTAGTTTTCCCACTAAGCACATAGACTACCTATATGCAGGATAGGTTATAAATGTATGATTGCTATGGGCCCTACTACAGGGGCCCTCACTGATCACTAAAATGGGGGACCAGACCCCTATACTTCTTCACTGCACAATCTTAGTAAGGAGGATTTTAAATAGAGTGGTGGTGAAGGCTCTAGCGGTGGTGCTCCCAGCAATTATACATTTATTGCCTATCCTGTGGATAGGTGATAAATGTGCTCAGTAGGAAAACCCCTTTAAGTCTTGGCTAGGCAACCTCTTGATCCATTGACTTTTCACCTAATTTGCTGGTCAGATCTTAGAACATTGTTTATAATAAGTTTTATTCTTGCATGCCCCAGATGTATGTAATTGTTGGCCGTTGACTCCCATAAAAAAAAGTATTCTGCACAGTATACAATCTTTTGTTTGCACATAGATGTATTAAAACCGATGTATTGTCAACTGTTCTTTTCAGTACAGTGAAGGCTGCGATATCTTGTGGTATACCAGCTAATTGTATGCCATTACACATCAAATGTAGTATACCATGCCAACCATTCAAATTAACATATAATGCATATACAGGCTGGGTCAGCCAGAGTGGAAGCCACTCTTACTTAGCATCTCTCTATTCTGGCTCATAAATGGGGGGCCCTCATGGAGACATCTATGTGCTCTAAGACTATGTCCAATCATAGCGGAAGAAATGGGCTACATGCAGATTTTGCCGCGGATTATGCTGCGGATTGACTGCTGATTTCACCCTATACATTGAAGCAGTGATATCCACTGGTAAAATCTGCAGCATGTTCATATTTTTATATTTAATAGTTCATATTTCCGTGCAGACTTTTTTTTTTTTTTGCTATGTATTGTACTGTACATTGCCACAGATTTGTGGTGCCGAATCTGCATTGCAAATCAGCTTGAAAAGCTTGAATGTGGCCTAAAAAGTCATTTGGACAGTGAATATCTTTTCTAACAAAATGAACGCATAAATATGAGATCAGAGTCCTATTATTGGTTCTCTCTGGGCAGTTTTCAGTTTCTTGTCTCAAAACATTCTAGACTTTAGGGTATGTTCACATGGTTCGGAAAATTGTGCAGGGAATTCCACTCAGTCTGTAGCAAATTATGGTTATTTTGGTGCTGGTCTTCAGGTGTTTATTTGGCTGTGTAATTCAGCGGATAAAAAACCTATTCTAAACTCCACTAGCTAACCCACTTCCCTGGCTTCCTGTGAAGATATTTTGTCAGATGGGACTGCTGCAGCCTGTGATTGGCTGCAGCAGTCACATGTGGTGTAGTAGTCCCACCTCATTTGGCCTTTTTTTGCGGATTTTGGCTTTCCCGTTGAACTCAATGGGCAAAATCCACCAAAAAAATATGCAACCATTCTGCATCAGAAATTTTCATTTTTGCTAAGTGTGAACATAGCCTTAGAGTTCTGTTCTGCAAATAAGTTCTGGACTATATGTTTAGTGCCAGTCCAATTAATTAGAATTGGACTCGTGCGCGATACTCTTCCAGCATTGCACAGTTTAGACGACAACAATGTTGCCCAACATGCCGGAGCACCTCTCTACGCCCATGTTTATTCAGACGGAAGAGCGTAACTAGACGGATATTGTAAGAACATTAAATAACATTAGGTATTTTATAACAATACCTAAGAGCAACTTAGAGCATATAGAGTAGCATGATGACTACTACAGTATATTCATACTAATAGATAAATTAGATGCCTATGAAATGTACTACAAGGTTAGAAAAATTTAGATTGTGATCCCCGTTGGTAACCAGGACTGATATGGTGTTTAAGCAATAATAAATAAATAATAAAAATATTACATTGTTACTACAGTAAGTGGGATATTATCAAACAAAATAAACTTTCAGTAAAGCATTTCCTCAGTGCAACATTTACATTTTGTATATCCCATGCAAGGAAAACTCTATGCCCCACCACAGCATTGTGGAGTAAGTGAAATAATTTAAGAGTAAGAAAAATAAATAAATTGAAGAAGTAGTCTGCACCAATACAGGATACCCGCACTGAATGTGGACTGTTGCTCCAACACCCAGCAATATATATATATATAATCCAATTTCTAAGGCCCCAGGAATTAACTCGAACAACCATTTATTTATCTGTATAAAGATCACCAAAGCCTGTGACATTATTTCATATGCTTTAGTGCACTTTATGTGGATAAATAAAGACTTGTTCAGTTTAAATTTACTGGAAATGTAATTTAGAAAAGCAGTCTTTTATGCTAGGGCTACGCTGCGTTTTTGGCTGCGACACAGGTCGCACATTCAGAAATCACTGCCTGCATTGCAGTAATGAAAGTGAATGTGGCTGTGTTGCAACCCACAGGTTGTTGTGACCACAACATGACAGTCGCACAAAATTCTAGATTGCAGCATTTCTTGTGACTGTCCAGTTGCGGTCACGGCAACATGCGGGTCTTAGCCTTACTAGCCTTACTCTGCGGGTGCTTTTAGTTGTCTGCACATTTAAAAAGACCAGACTTGGGTCTATACACTAGGTGTACCTACAGAGTCAGCTAACAAAAGTAAAATTGTATTTATCCTGACCTATTATAAAAGGTTTAGCAAACATTTCAGCCTTCAATTTTCTTGCCAAAGTCATCAAAGAATGCAGTAGGTGTTGTATACTGAACAAATCGATACCTCAGGATAAATTGTGTAACATACCCTGTTATGGTTACCATTAAAAAGCTCCTGAGACTCAGAGGGCCATTTATCTCTATTTTTGTTAACAAACATTTGTTCTTATTCATCAGATAAAAAGTTTAAAATTAAAAAAATGGTGTATAGAAATATGTATACTTTTATTAATTGATTATCTCCTTTGTTTTGTATGCTAGACATTATTTGATTAATTTACCTAATTATAAAACTAACATAAATGCAGTTTATTTGAAAATATTACAGTAGCTGTCTAGATAAATCTTCAAAGCAGGCAAACACCATGAAGATTAATAGAGTGGGGCAAGCACCATGAAGATTGTTAACAAAGCAGGCAAGTGTCACGTTGGGTGCGTGGACCCACTGGGCCGTACTGCCTTAACGGTATGGCAGCTGGCCTACAGGACACAGGTCAAAGTCTATAGTTCAAATAGGTGTACCTCTGGTAACTTCAGACAGTAGCAAGACAGGCTCGGATGGGACTTAGGCAGCAGGCAGACACCAGGCGTGGTGTAACAGGACAGACGTAGTACTCAGCGCAGCACAACTCCAATTCTATACTGCACTTGGTTCTGGATAGCACGAGATACAGGTAGCAGGAACGGAAACACCGAGAACTAGGAAACACTCAGGGACCATTTGCAGAGACAAACATAGGTAAATGACAACAACGCTCAGGCAATGCAGGAAGGGGCAGGGCCCTTCTTATAATCCAGGGTGCTCATGGGCTAATTTAGTTCTTTTATTCAGGAGCGCGCGCTGGCTCTTCAAGAGCGGGCAAGAGCGTGCGCGCGCACCCTACGGGACACGGCCGAGTAAAGCAGAAGTTAGCGCTGGCGTCTCCTGACGAGGAGATGCGGGCCAGCGCTCACTGATCCATGGCTGCGGCCGTCGGCTATTTTTTATATATATATATATATATATATATATATATATATGCAAATGAGGTTTGAAATGGACAACTGGGCGTTTTTTTTTCGTTATGTCCAACTGGGCGTGCATTGTGTTTTTAACTGGGCGTGTTTAGGTGTATGACGCTGACCAATCAGTGACCAGTCAGCATCATACACTCATCTCCATTGATTTACACAGCAGCGATGTGCAGCCACATAAACAGAGATTAACGTTAATCAAGTGTCCTGATAATGAATACATATGATCATCCAGCCTGGACGTCATGTGTATTCAGAATCCTGACACTTCTGAATCTTTTCTGTGAGACTCCGGCAAGGGAAGCGAAATCTCGCGAGATTACGGAGGTAAACGAGATTTCATTTCACTTGCTAGAAATCTCAAAGAAGAGTCAGAAGTGTCAGGATTCTGAATACATGTGTATAAACGTTACATATAAAAAAAACGTTACGTATAAAAAAAAAAACGTTACTGTTATCTACATTGCAGCGCTGATCCCATGCAATAGGAGATAGGGATTTGAGAATCTGGTGACAGAGCCTCTTTAAGGCTCAGAGCCCATTTTTCAAATCTGAAATTTTTAACTTTTTGTTTTCTCGTGACACATTGGGCTTTATGTTAGCGGTAAAATTTGGTCGCTACATTGTGTTTATTTGTGAAAAATAGCAAAATTTTGTGAAAATTTGGAAAAATTAGCATATTTTTTAATTTAAATGTATCTGCTTGTAAGGCAGACAGTTATACCACACAAAATAGTCACCAATTAACATTTCCCATACGTCTAATTTAGATTGGCATTATTTTTTTTTTCTAGGACGTTATAAGGCTTAGAACATAAACCACAATTTCTCATATTTTCAAGAAAATGTCAAAAGCCTTTTTTTTCCGCTACCAGTTCAGTTCTGAAGTGGCTTTGAGGAGCCTATGTATTATAACTCCCCCCCCCCCCCCCCACTTTTAAACACTAGAAACCTCAAAGTATTCAAAACAGTATAGAGAAAGTTTCTTAACCCCTTAAGGACGCAGCCTAGTTTTGGCCTTAAGGCTCAGAGCCCATTTTTCAAATCTGACATATTTCACTTTATGTGGTAATAACGTCGGAATGCTTAAACCTATCCAAGCGATTCTGAGATTGTTTTCTCGTGACACTTTGGGCTTCATGTTCGTGGTAAAATTTGGTCGATATATTCAGTGTTTATTGGTGAAAAATTGCAAAATTTAGTGAAAATTTGGAAAAAATAGCATTTTTCAGAATTTTAATGCATCTGCTTGTAAAACAGACGGTTATACCACCCAAAATAGTTACTATTTCACACTTCCCATATGTCTACTTTAGATTGGCATCGTTTTTTGAACATTCTTTTATTTTTCTTGGACGTTACAAGGCTTAGAACCTAAACAGCAATTTCTCATATTTTTAAGAAAATTTCAAAATCCTTTTTTTTAAGGTACCTCTTGAGTTCTGAAGAGGATTTGAGGGGCCTATGTATTAGAAACCCTGATAAAACACCCCATTTTAAAAACTAGACCCCTTAAAGTATTCAAAACAGCATTTAGAAAGTTTTTTAACCCTTCAGGCATTTCACAGGAATTAAAGCAAAGTGGAGGTGAAATTTGCAAATTTCATTTTTCTTGCTGAATTTCAATTTTATTCATTTTTTTTCTGTAACACAGAAGGTTTTACCAGAGAAACACTACTAAATATGTATTGTCCAGATTCTGCAGTTTTTAGAAATGTCCCACATGTGGTTCTACTGCGCTCGTGGACTAAAACACAAGCCCTAGAAGCAAAGAAGCACCTAGTGCATTTTGAGTCCTCTTTTTTATTAGAATATATTTTAGGCAGCATGCCAGGTTTGAAGAGGTGTTGAGGTGCCAAAACAGTAGGAATCCCCGAATAGTGACCCCATTTTGGAAACTACACCCCTCAAGGAACTAATTTATGGTTGTTGTTACCATTTTGACCGCACAGTTTTTTCACAGCACCTATTTGAATTGGGCTGTGAAATTAAAAAAATGACATTTTTTCCAATAAGATGTCATTTGTGATCAAAATTTCTTATTTTCACAGGGAACAAAATACCCCATTTTGTTGCCCAATTTCTCCTGGGTGCAGCAATACCCCATTTGTGGCGATAAACTGCAGTTTGGGCCCATGGGAGGCCTCAGAAGTGAAGTAGCGCTGTGTGTTCTTTGGAGTGCAGATTTTGCTGGTTTGGTTTTCGGGTGCCATCTCGCATTTGCAGAGCCCCAGAGGTATCAAAGCAATGGAAACCCACTATAACTGACCCCATTTTGGAAACTACACCCCTCAAGGAATTCATTTATGGGTGTTGTGACCATTTAGACCCCATAGTTTCTTCACAGAACTTATTTGAATTGGGCTGGGAATTAAAAAAAATAATATTTTTTCCAATAATATGTCGTTTTAGCTCAAAAATTCTTATTGTCTCCATAAATAAAATACTACATTTTGTTGCCCAATTTGTCCTGAGTGCGGCAATACCCCATTTGTGACGATAAACTGCTGTTTGGGCCCATGGGAGGGCTCAGAAGGAAAGGAGCGCTATGTGTTTGTTGGAGTACAGATTTTGCTGGTTTGGTTTTCGGGTGCCATGTCGCATTTGCAGAGCCCCATAGGTATCAAAGCAATGGAAACCCACCAGAAGTGACCCCATTTTGGAAACTACACCCCTCAAGGAATTCATTTATGGGTGTTGTGACCATTTTGACCCCATAGTTTTTTCACAGAACTTATTTGAATTGGGCTTGGAATTAAAACAAAATTAATTTTTTCCAATAATATGTAGTTTTGGCTGAAAATTTCTTATTTTCACAAGAAATAAAATACCCCATTCTGTTGCGCAATTTGTCCTGAGTGCAGCAATACCCCATTTGTGGTGATAAACTGCCGTTTGGGCCCATGGGAGGGCTCAGAACGAAAGGACCACCATTTGGCCTACTGGGGATTTTCTCGTGCAAAGTCATGTGTGCAGAAGCCCCAGTACAGTTTAAACCCGCAAGAAGTCACCCCGTTTTAAAAACTACACCCTTAAGGCATTCATCTAGAGGTGTAGTGAGCATTTTGACCGGAGAGATACACCCCATAAACTGTAATGTGGGTTCTCCCGGGTATGGCAATACCCTCAATGTGGTTGTTATCAGCTGCTTGGGCACACAGCAGGGCTCAGAAGGGAAAGATAAGGGGGGATAAGCTGTGCGGAGTGCATCAGGGTAAGTAGAATTGGGGTAAATTATAAAACAAGGGATGTATGATAAATGTTAAAACACTTTTTCATAGAGAGCTCTGGTTTTTCGGGACACGCGTTACATTGATATATTGTGTCCTCCCTTATACCCCTCTTATAGCAGACTTTGCACCTCTTTTGACTTTTTCCCTTCTTGCCAGTTTGGGGAACTTCTCCTGGAAAGT
This sequence comes from Rhinoderma darwinii, assembly GCF_050947455.1. Lineage (NCBI taxonomy): Eukaryota > Metazoa > Chordata > Amphibia > Anura > Rhinodermatidae > Rhinoderma > Rhinoderma darwinii. The sequence continues at coordinate 220,412,787 of NC_134687.1, forward strand.
GTTGCCCTGGTACGATGCGTGTGGCCTCGCTTCCAGAAGTACTGGGTGCCCCCCCCCCCCCCGTTCCTGGTCCCTAAAGATTAGGTTCTTGATAATCACCTCTTGAAATTCCAGGAAAGTTCCCCTCTGGCCTGTACATCGACGTAGCACGTACGCATTGTACAATGCCATCTGTATGATGTGCCCGGCCAGCTTCTTATACCACAGCGCATGGCGCTGTAGGGCTTCGGGACTTGATCTGACAAGTCCACCCCTCCCATGTACCTATTGTAGTACAGGATGCAGTCTGGTTTAGGGGTCGCTGTACTGGTACCTCGTACAGGTACATGGGTACTGTTGTGACATCTCTCTTGTCCTTGTACTTGACACACAATATGTTGCTGCTAGAATGTGCCCTGCGCTCACCCCTTCTTGTTTGCCCTGCAGAGTCTTAGGGAGGCCTCTCAGATTTCTTCTAGCAGTGCCGCATGCCACAGGACTGGAAGCGAGGCAGTTGAAGAGTGGGACGCCGGTATAAAAATTATCCAGGTAGAGGTGGTAACCCTGGTCCAGCAGTGGGTGTACCAAATCCCACACAATTTTTGCATTAACTCCCAGTAAGCGGGGGCATTCTGGGGGCTGAGCACTGGTGTCCTTCCCTTCATATATCCTAAACCTGTATGTATACCCTGATGCACTCTCGCACAGCTCATACATCTTCACGCCATACCTTGCCCTCTTACCCGGCAGGTACTCGCGGAATTGAACCCTCCCTTTAAAATCCACCAAGGACTCATCAATAGAAATACACTTCTTGGGGGTGTATGCTTGGGAAAACCGGGCACTGAAACGGTCTAATAGGGGTCTCCGTTTATACAAACGGTCAAAACTGGGGTCATCTCGAGGTGGGCACGGCTCATTATCAGTATGATGTAAGAAGCCAAGTATTGCCTGATTTTTTATTTTTTTTTAGGTTACAGTTCAGTTTTGAAGTTGCTTTGATGGACCTATATATTAGAAACCCCTATCAAACACCCCATTTTAGAAACTAGACCCCTCAAAGTATTCACAACAGCATTTAGAAAGTTTATGAACCCTTTAGGTGTTTCACAGGAATTTAGAGCAAAGTAGAGGTGAAATAAAAAAAATTTTTTTGTCAGAAAATCCTCTTTATACCATTTTTTTTTATAACACAAAAGGTTTTACCAGAGAAACGCAACTTAATACGTATCGCCCAGATTCTGCAGTTTTGAGAAATATCCCACATGTGGCCCTAGTGCAGTAATGGACTGAAGCGCCGGCCTCCGAAGCAAAGGAGCGCCTAGTGGATTTTGAGGCATCCTTTTTATTAGGCACCATGTCCGGTTTGAAGAGGTCTTGTGGTGCCAAAACAGTGGAAACCCCCCAAAAGTGACCCCATTTTGAAAACTAGACCCCTCGAGGAATCCATTGTAGTTTTCTTGGGGTGCATGCGGCTTTTTGATCAGTTTTTATTCTATTTTTAGGTGGCGTGGTGACTAAAAAACAGCAATCCTACTATTGTTTTTTTAATCTATTTTTTTTACAGCGTGCACCGTGCACTATAAATGACATATGCACTTTATTCTGCGGGGCGATACGATTACGGCGATACCAGATGTTTATAGTTTTTTTTATGTCTTATGGCGTTTACACAATAAAATACGTTTTGTAAACAATCATTCACTTTTTGTGTTACCTTATTCTAAGAGCCAGAACGGTTTTATTTTTCCATCAATAAAGCCGTGCGAGGACTTATTTTTTGCGTAACGAACTGTAGTTTCCATCAGTACCATTTTTCGGTACATGCGACTTTTTGATCTCTTTTTATTCCATTTTTTGGGAGGTGAAGTGACCAAACAATTGTTATTGTGGTACGGTTTATTATTATTTTCTTTTACGGCGTTCACCGCGCGGGATAAATAACGAAATAATTTTGTAGTTCAGGCCGTTACGGACGCGGCGATACCAATTATGTATAGTTTATTTGTTTGTTTATATATTTTTATTAATAATAAAGGACTGATAAGGGAAAAGGGGGGATTTTTACTTATAATACTTTTAAAACTTTTATTTTCTTATTTTTACACATCTTTTTTTAACTTTTTTTTAACTTTATTACTTTGTCCCATTAGGGGACTTGAGGGCAGGAGGCCCTGATCGCTATTCTAATACACTGCACTACATGCGTAGTGCAGTGTATTAGAACTGTCAGCTACTCACTGACAGCAAGCATAGTGGGTCCTGACGTTGTCAGGACCCACTAGGCTTCCGTCGATGGCAGAGCCGGACGCCATTGTTTGGTGTCCGGTTGCCATAGCCACCATCGCCAGCCGCTATCGCGTAGCAGGCTGGCGATTGTAGCTTAACCCCTAAAAAGCCGTGATCACTATTGAACACGGCTTTTAAGGGGTTAATCAGCGGGGACACAGCGATCGGTCCCCGCTGTAGGAGCTGTGACAGCTGCTGTACGAGACAGCAGCTGTCACAGCTCCTGCATGTGTCGGGAGGACGGCCGAAATGGCCGTTATCCCCGCGACGTAATAATCCGTCGCTGAGCGCTAACGATACAGTTAGCGCGACGGATTATTACGTCGCTGAGCGCGAAGGGGTTAACCCTCTAGGCGTTTCACAGGAATTAAAGTCAAGTGGAGGTGAAATTTGCAAATTTAATTTTTCTTGCAGAAATTCAATTTTAATAAAAAAAAATCTGTAACACAGAAGGTTTTACCAGAGAAACACCACTGAATATGCATTGGCCAGATTCTGCAGTTTTTAGAAATGTCCCAAATGTGGCTCTAGTGTGCTAGTGGACTAAAACACAAGCCCCAGAAGCAAAGAAGCACCTAGTGCATTTTGGGGCCTGTTTTTTATTAGAATATATTTTAGGCACCATGCTAGGTTTGAAGAGGTGTTGTGGTGCCAAAATAGTAGAAATCCCCCAAAACTGACCCTGTTTTGGAAACTAAACCCCTCAAGAAATTAATTTATCAAGTCACAACGCATAACGCTTTTCCCACACCTCCGCAGTGTGGGCCTGAGCTTTGCAAAATTTGATCCACTTTGCTGCTACTGTAAATGCTGCAGATTTTTTGCACAGAATTCCATTGTGGAAATTTTGCAGTGTTAACGCTGTGTGGGAACCCAGTCTAAGGGCATCTTGAGACTTTGTGAATTCGCTGTGGAATTCCACTGTGGACAGGCCACAGTGGAAATCAGCAGCAGGCTGTCTTTTCTTTGGTTTCTAAAGCTTTTTGGTTAACTTAGTGCAGATTTTGCAGAAAAGAATGGTGCAGGAAAATAGCTTGCGGTGCGTAATTTATATTATGCAGCATGCTCAGTCTCTTGCGGAGAAGCAACGGATTTACTGTGGATTTCAGCATTTGCAGTGCAAAGTTTTAAACCTGCGGCATCCGTCACATCTGGAGGAACCCCTAAATATGCAAATTTTGCAGCAGATTTATTGCATAATTGCCACAAATTTGTGGCAAAGTCTGCATCGAAAAAATTCTGCCATGTGTGAACTATTGCCAGTTGCACACGACTGATGTGCCACTCGGGACATTTTTAACGGCATCCGAGTGGAACCCGATAGTCTTCATGGACCCATTCTCTTTAATGGGTGAATTGGGTCCGTTAAAACTGACCCGATCGTCCGATTCGAGGAATGATAGGACATGTCCTATCTTTCCACGAATCACTGATGGGACTCGGCCGGCGCACACGGTCATGTGCATGAGGCATAAAGTTGGTGCATCAAAAACAATTTGAGTAATACGTAACATCTGCTCCCTTTTGGATCAGTCAGAAAAGCAAACTTTCTGGTTATGTTTGATAATGTGATTGTGAAGAGACGGACGCCTTCTACTACTCAGCCATTTATTTACAAGCAGACCGTAAAAAGAGGCATTTGGTTTTTAAAGCTAAATAAAACACGGTTTTCAGTTCATTTTATATTAAGCTGAAAATTCCGATTTTCTCTAAATAATCATCTGTGAGAGCCAAGAATTTGGTAATAAAAACTGTGACATTCATTTTTTATTACCATGTATTTTAACATTGTACATTTTTTATTCTAGAATATTATAAAAAAAAATTCTGTATAAACGATTCATCTACTTTAGGATGTAGTGTGAAAACACTGTAAAACTGGTCCATTAATTTTAAACTGCTGGGTGAATAATATATTGTACATTTTCCTTCTGTGGAGTCTAATGTTGCCATTCTGGAAGCCCGGTAATTTAGATTTGTTTGGCATCACTTAGCAGTCTGACTGACTGGCTGACCAGGAAACTTGCCACAAATATAATGGAAGGAAACTGACCACTTCGATGTCCGCATCACGGATAGAGTCATCATTTTATTGTGCCAGTGCTATGGACTGAGAGTTAGGTCTTTCTTTTGCCTGATGGCCTAAGTGAACTGTCACTTCAGATATAACAGGTTGGATACATGAATGCTAAGATCTTTAATCATGTTCTGATTTTCATCAAGGGAGTTATATTTTCTCCTGCTCTAGTGTCATTAATTTCCAACTACGTTCTACAGAATAATTATCTTCACTTGGAATAACAAGTAATCCTTAAAGGACCACTAAACCCCAAATTTACACTTTCTAAGATGAACCATGAAGGGGAAATATATTGTTTAATGTTATCCTAATATTCTGTTTCACATTTGTTACCTGTTTTAGGAAAGCACCATAATGGGATCTGAAGCATAAGAAAAGCTTTGAGGAGCTTTTATTTTACAAACCTTAATCTTGGGTATAAATTACCTTTTGGCCTCTGTCAGGTGAATGGGGGTTTATTATTATGTTTGACATGCTCGCCCAGCGCTTTTCAATATGGGTAATGGGTAAAATATTTGCAATATGGGTACATCTGTTCCCTCTACACATTACATCTAATTATCTGGTTAGTTTTTTTTTTGTTCCTCACTGTCATAGGAGCAGAAAAATGAAATTGATGGCAGAAAGAATCTGTCGCATGATTAATACACATGTCGCCCAAAGGACTTCATTGACTATAATGCGGTCCGTCGGCTTTCTGGCACGGTGTCGGTTGTATTACTGGATAAAATAGTGCTTCATTCTGTGCTATTTTGTCTGTTGGTTTTGACAGGAACTGCAACGGAGGCAAGGAGCCTCGAAAGCAGATGTGAACACAGTCTTACACATCTGACTCTGGCTTTGCAATTCGTCAGCGTTGAGCCCTCTGGTTGGGTGCAGCGGTCACAAGCTACGTGTATGTAAACCGTCACTGGGAGTGCCGAAGTCATTGGCCAAAAAAATTTAGAATGCAGATAACCCCTTTTAAAAGGGGCTTTCCTACCATTACAAGTAATGACATATTGTCACGATCTGTGGGTATGTGGACCCACTGGGCCTTACCGCCGTAGCGGTATAGCAGCTGGCCAAACGGTACAAAGTCAATGTCTATAGTTCGGATAAAGGTACCTGTGGCAATTCAGACAGTAGCGATGGTTTAGATGGAATGGAACTCTGGCAGCACAGGCAGACAACCGGTGCAGTGAAACACAGCGGGTGTAGCAGGCGACACAACACGACTCCAACTCTGTACAGCACAGGAACACGGTAGCAGGAACGGGAATACTGGGAACTGGAGAACACTCAAGGGACCATTTGCAAAGACTGACACGGGAAGGTACAAACAACGCTCAGGCAATGAAGGAAGGGGCAGGGCCCTTCTTATAGTCCAGGGTGATCTGGGAGCAATCAACTCAATCTCACACATGTCTGCGCTCTGGCTCTTTAAGGCTGGACTAAGCTCGCTCGCACCCTAGTGGTCACTGTGGTCACTGCGGGACAGGACAGCCGCATGTGCTGGCATCTCTGGAGAGAAGGGCGACGGCAGGATGAGAAGAGTTCGTGGTCAGTGACCGCGGACATTACACATATTAATAGAAAATATCATCACCCATCACCTGTTCACTGTGGAGAACCCACGGCCAACTGCACTCCTGTCCACTCGCTGTGTCGGGATTTTTCATTACAGCTTTATTCAGGCGGGAGCACCACTGTGCAAGAAAAAATTCCAAAGGGAATTTTCGGTATCGGATGGGGGGTCCAAGAAGTCGGACTCCTGATGATCATAATGTTATGATGGGAATAATCCTTTTAGGTTTCACCGTTAAATGTATTTAGAAACTCTAGCTGCTAAACTACAACCCTATATTACAATTGTTTGAGAAATGCTGTACAGCTAACTCTTTATGAAAGCTAAAAACATAATTAATTTTGTTTTTCAATTAGCGAAATAAAAATGAAATCTATTTGTTGTCATGTGCTGCACTATATTCTAAGTTGATTGTTTTAACAGAAGCAGGCAAAAAAATGTGTCAAACTAGATCTGCATTATTCATTATCATGCATTTTAATACCTATTTAGGAACATTATTATTTGCATTTGCATACCATTATAACATCTTAAAATAGAAGTCATTCAAAATCCTTTCTGCATTTTAAAAATCAAGCGAAGCAGTCAAATTCACAAATGAATAATGAAAATAAGCATTTCTAGTGTAACTGTCGTTTCAGGTGACTTTTCAGAATAAGCCGTCTTGTGTGTACGTGAGGAATAACACTATTTCTGGACATTATATGACTTGTATTTGGCATTTTTTTAGCAGTTTTCCCCCCTGCAGGCTCTATCTGTGATTCTCAGTTTTGTCTAAGCTAGTGTGTGGAGCCTAACTGCTATTATGTCTTCTATACACTGCACACACAGGAGAATCCTGCTCTCTTATCTCTAACTATCACATATAAAGAAGCTTCAGCAACATGGAGGAGATTATACAGAAGTAATGAGCAGTGTAGCTGTGAATCCAGCACTGGGGTGAGACAGTAAAACCATTACAAGCAGCAGTGTCTGTCTGTTTCTCTGTCTATGGAACTTTTATGGGCAGCAACTGCAACCTGATCTCTCCGGGTGTGTTTACACGGTATTAAAGGGGTTGCTTCGAGTAATTGTTTTACCGTCACAACCCCTTTTGAGGGTTAAAAAAAAGATTCTGAATCTGCCTCCAAAATCTGTGTGCTTGCCACGTTGAATTTGGACGATGATTTAAAAACACATGTAGATTTTGATGCGGTTCATTAGTGCAGTTGTTTTAAAGAAAAAACAGCCACATGGAGGTTGGCCTAACCCACGGGGAAAAAAAATCTCCACCCAAACTCCTCCCAGCTGCCAAATACATACTAGTGGAGTAGAAACAACTGAGCGCTTTTTCACTTGGAAAAACTTCCAAAAATGTATAAATGAGCAAGAATCCGTTCCCCTTTTCATAGAGTTTTCCACCAGCGATAAAATATGAAAATTGCTGCTCCCCAGGATGTACACACCCCTTTTGGGGTTCTGTGGATACAGTTTGAACAGTAAAATCAGCACATGGTTTTCTGTGCTTTTCCGCTCTCAAAACCGTGCACAAAACAGCACCAAAGTAATTTGGCGCTGTTTTTTCTGCTTCCCACTGATCTCAGTCTAAATTTATAGTGGGGGGGGGGATTTTAAATGCTTTTTCTTTTCAGCGCTGGGGATTTCTAATCAGCTTGTCGCATGGACTACAGGCGTTGATTCCTATTGAAAGCAATGGGAGACAAAAACATTTTCCACACGAAAAAAAACGCTGTGTGAACATACCCTCAGTGAGTTTATAATCTATCTTCTTCTCTGCCTCACTAAATATGGATTTTACCAGTGAATTGAGAGTGAATGATCAGTGCAGAAGGCAGGGGGAAGAAGGAGAGTAGTATGAAAGGTGTGGAACGAGGCATTTTTATGTTTCATTGGAAAGTTTCTTATCACCGCTTGTACTGATTTATGTTAAAAAATAAAATAAAAGACGGTTACACTTTAATGTGTTCAAGTCATCCTGCATTTTTTTAAGAAATATTTGAAGGGCATATAGAACTTACAAAGCAAAGCATGCAACAAAAATATGGCTATAATGCTAAGAGTTTAGATCCATTATTTTTGGTTAGCTATCCAAAAAGATGTAAAGTCCTGTAAAGACATAGTCAACGTTTGATATTTAAAGGTGGATTAAATAATGAGCAATGGATCATTCTGGCAAATAAATTATTGCTACAAGGAATGAACACCGGTCTGCACAGCATAAAATTCTAATTGTCCAATAGCTTGGAACAATTGCCTTTTAATTACTGGATGGAAAGGAAAAAAATAAGATTACGTATGTGGAAAATGTTCATATTGCCAAAAGCCCAATTTACCATGCTGTATTATAAAACAGATTAAGGCCCCATGCACACGAATGTAAAAATGCCCGTAATTACGGGCCTATAGATTTCTATTGGCCACGGGTACCTTCCCGTTTGCTTACGGGAAGGTGCCCGGGCCGTTGGAAAAATATAGAACATGTCCTATTTCAGGCCGTAATTACGGCACGGGCAGGCCCATAGAAGTCTACGGGGCTCCCGTAATTACGGGTGGCTACGTGTGTGCTAGGCGACGTCCGGGGATAGTCACTGTCCAGGGTGCTGAAAGAGTTAAACGATCAGTGTGGGATAGAGAGAAGGGGCTGCACTGATCGGCAGTAACTCTTTCGCACCCTGGACAGTGACTACCGCTGGACAGTGAGTACCATGCGCAGCGCTCACAATATACCCGTAACAAAAAAAAAGTTAATACTTACCGAGAACTCCCTGCTTCTTCCTCCAGTCAGGCCTCTTGGGATAACGTTTCAGCCCATGTGACCGCTGCTGCCAATCACAGGCTGCAGCGGTCACATGGACTGCCGCGTCATCCAGGCAGGTCGGACTGGATGACAAAAAAGAGGGACGCGTCACCAAGACAACGGTCGGGTACGTATGAACTTTTTACTTTGAATCGCTGCGTTCCGCTGCGGAAACTCTGCCCGAAAGGGCTGCCCCTTCTCTCTATCCAGCACTGATAGAGAGAAGGGTCTGCCGATTTAGTGCAGTGCAATATAGCAGAGAAAATGGGTCCGTAAATACGGGTGACAATGGACCCGTATTTACGGGCACAGGTCCGTAAATACTGTATGAATACGGGTGACAAAGGGCCCGTATTTACGTCAGTATTTATGGACGGGAAAAAATATGTTCGTGTGCATGGGGCCTAATAGATTAGCATTCAAATGCTCTTTAAAGTGAAAATTCACCTTTTAAGCCATTTGACTTGCAGTTCCTCAAAGGGATTTCCTTATAATGATCATTGACCACCTATCCACAGGATAGGTGATTAATCGGTGATAAATGTCTAATTGGTGGGGTTGGTTCAATTGCTGGACCCCTACCGATCCAGAGAGTCCCGGAGTTCCCTCCGATCGGTGGGGGTGCCATCGGTTGGCCTCCACTGATCAGACATTTATAAATGATCATTGTGAGAAAACCCATTTAATATATGTTACCCGAATTGTGCCTTTTAGGGGTAGGAGTGTTTCATGTAATAGGGAAGAGTAGCCATAGGTAGAATTGAAATTTCCCAGGTGTGCCCTTACAATGTGGTATTGTATATGTTTCCTGTACTCTTTAAATATAGTGATAGACTGACCAAGAGGACTGCAGTGATAATGAGAGCAAATCCAGTAACATCTCCAGTGATTAATTTAACAACCAAAATAAGTTGCACCTCAGTATGTAAATTCAAGTTTCTAATGTATAATTAATTGAGTGTTGAGTGCTCTTTGCTGTTTAGTAGCTTAATTCTGTGTAGACTACAAACTCCATTCATTTCAATATGGGCCAGAGTAGGAGACGTCACAGTAATGTTTTACTACCTCCCTGCAGATATCCGCTGTATTAGATTGGTTTACCCAAGCAGAGAATTAGGGCTCGTCCAGATGTAGCGGAATAGCTGCGTATTTTCCGTCAGGAATTGCGGACGGAAAATATGCAGCAGAATACAGTAACAGCAAAGTGGGTGAGATTTAACAAGTCTCATCCACGCGCTGCGTAAGATTTCCGACCAGAAATGGACCTGCGGTGCTTATTTTTCGTACCGCTACATGTCAATTCCTGCTGCGGAAGGTGGACTGAATTGCTGCAGTTTTCAGAGGAGATGTCGCCATCTCCCAGCATTGAGAAAAACACAGCAAATTGCGCACCATTTTGTGCAGTAAAAAAAAGGCAGGCAATGGTGTGGTTTTTCTGCAGCGGAAATCCTGCAGATATTTTTTGCATCAATTCCGTTACGTGTAGACAAGCCATTACAAGCTGTTGGATTGGCTACAGAGAGAACTTTCCAACCAATAAAGGAATGTGATGACTAGTATCCGCACTGTTCAATGCAGGCAATCTCTGTGCTGTGTGAGAGGGCTGTGACAATAGGAGTCTACTAACAGGCTGCATGGGGAAGGAGTGGCGAATTTATTTTTGTACCATAGCAGACAGTGACAGAACAATGGCATAACAACTCCCTGTTAGGGATTTAGGCAGAAGAAGAGGTCTGCAGCACAAATGTATAAGCTTTGAACGGAAAGCTGTCAAATTAGTCTTTATTGTTTTTATGTACACCCTGCATGTCCGCTGCAATAATAATGGGAATAATGTATTGGATTTAATTCACTAAACATGCTAGTCGCTTTTCCTTACACCACCTACCTAGACACCAATATTCTTACACCCCTTCCAAAAAAAATAATAAAGAAATGGGGCACCTCTTTAATAAATTTGGCAGATTTTACGACACAATGGTGCAGATTCCCCAATGCTGTCTAAGATACAGAACGCGTAAACTTAAACCAGGCAGTCAGAAGATGTGCCAAATTTATCACAGCGGCGCACCACCTTTTTGGTTGGTATAAATGACAACAGTTCTTTTTTTATATAGCCAAATTCTGGCACATTTTAAGCCACGTCATTTTGCTAAGCCACATTTCCTTTTCGTGACCATTTTGAAAAGTGTCTGGTGAGGCACAGACATCTGTTCTTTTGGCGCATTCGCTTTTTAAATAGGTCTAAAACTTGATGCAACATTATGCGCCAGAAATACGCCACATGTTGACGCATTTTACGACAAGGTCTAGGCGCAATCACATTAGTAAATCCGCACCAATCCTTTTTCTAATTCAAAACTGCTGTATTAGGCGTAAAAATGTTAGAGAATAATGTTTCTTGCTCGCCATGTACTGCTTTTTATTTTATTTTTTGGTGCAATTTGGGATAGAATTGTGGACTATATATAATGTCCAGAAACTGTAGTGCTGGGGTTTGTTTTACAAATCTATATTAATCTGTGCATATCAGGGGACTAGAGCTTTGCTCATATTGTAATCCTGAAACTTGCATTAGTATAATCTGATCACCCCCCTGAACACCCAGTATATTGTTGTTTACTTTCCCTGAGCTTTGCCTAATAACATTACAATTTTGAAGTACATAGATGGATTACAGTTTCTGACTTTGTTAGTATAAATCAGGATTTCATCACCTCTGTGGTTAGAGATTCTAGTTAATTTTCTCTGCCAAGACCCTATCTAGTCATTTATCTTTATCTTGTATCATCTTGAGGAAAGGAAATATAGAAGAAACACTTTGATGGTCCATTAATTCTGAAATTGTCTAGGTTTTGTATGAGAATGCTCTCTCCTTGTAGCAGTAGAAAATGGTCACACATTTTACATGGCAAATATTATTCAGAGCACACCGGGAAATAAACCATTTACTGGCATAGAGTGATATATCTTCTACAAATAGGAGTCCTGCTGGAGAAAAGTCTTTACCAGAAAACGTATGCAATTTAATTGCCTTTTTTTTTTTTTTACTTTCTCTGTACTGAAGCAATAAAGGCCTCATACTATTATAGCAGTAGTTATTGTTTTTCAGATTTTTGGACTTTATAACTTTTACAACAATGTTCTGATTAGAATGGCAGAATTAAAGTGGATTTTTCCTATAATTTTAAGGTTTAATGGCTCTGGTATTGCACAAAGCTTTAAATTCCAGGACACAATAGAGAAGCTATCATCTTTGATGCAGCAAAATGGTGTAATAGGGCATTATTTAAAGCGTACCTGTGTGACGGTGTGACGCCAGTTAGTTCTTCCTTCCCCTATACTGATGGGTAAGATACTTTGTAGGCATAATACACATTTATTGTATGCTCTCAGTCCTTTACTTCTTGCTGTTTTGTTACCCATATGGGGATGTTTCCCATTGTTACTACTATAGATGTGAACTTCACTATACATCCTGGGTTCTCATCCCTTACCTTAACTGCCATTTTTGTTAAGTGTTCGAGACTGACATTACTCATTTAACACCTATGATTGTTTAGTAAATAAATTTACTTAAAAAAATAAAAGTTACGTTTTAATAACCAGTGAGAAGAATTGAACCCCTTTCTGCTCCGCACAGTACTATTACGTAGAGATGAGCGCATCATTCGCGCTCAACTCAGTAATAGTACGTTGGGGATTTAACCCAGCGCCATTTTCCCCCGCCGTGTAAATGAGCTGTGATAACTGCTGTCTCTGACAGCAGGCTATCACAGCTCAATCCCCAGGGACCTATTGCGGTGGTCCCGCCTCGGCAATCACCGCTATTGGTTAGTCAGCGACTACTGACCAATAGCGGCGATCGCTGACATCAGATCCTGCCGTTGACATTGGATCCTGCTGCACCCGCCCTGAACTTCTCTGTTGGTGTTCGTGAGTCATTCAGAGTGGGTGTTAGTAGAGTTTCTGTGTAAAAAAAAGTGCTGTATATATTCAAGTTCTATGCTACGATCATTTGTGTTGCTTCCTCCGTCTTCCATCTACTTCCCACTCCTGTCCTTCCTTGTGTTACCCTTGTCACCCCCACGTTTTTGGTCAGTGATCTATCAGTCTCTCATTCTTCAGGGCCACATTTTTTGCTTCCTGGGGTTTTTCTTCTTCTCGTTTTCTTTCTGTATAAAAAATCTGTAAGAAAAAAACTAAAATATATAAAAATTTATACAAATAAAAAAAAAAGTTAGTTTAGATAGTTATCCGCTAGTTAGTTTAGTATTAGGGTTAGTTAGTGTCCGGGAAACGCCAAAAAGCGTAGTTAAGTGTAGCGTCAGGGAATTTAGCGTCAAGAATCAGTCACTGTAGTTAGGTTTAGTGAAGCTCGGAATAATCTAGTTAGGTTTAGTTTTAGGGACCCTCACCCTAGTAAGGTTTACTGTCCGGGAAGTCCACTTGTTCTATAAAAACAAGAAAACTGAATCAATATATTATAACCGTTCTCACCGGTTGGTTTGTGGATCCTCTGTGTCGTCTGGGAGATGGTGCTTGTAACCCAGGGCAACGCTTGATACAGCGGGTTTAGAGGCAGTCACATGTATAGGCCAGAAGTCAGGACAGGCAGCAGACGTCGTTACGGGTATGGATAGCAATAGGTCAAGGTAGTTGGCAGGCAAGGATAGTACAAAGTTCAGGCTGAGGTCACAATGGGAAATCCAGACAAGGCAGAAGTCGAGGTAACAGGGAAACTGGGTACAGGGAAGCTCACAGGGATAACCTGGTTGAACAGGCAAGGATCTGAGGGAGGAGGATCCTTAAATAGGAAGTCTATGGATTTTGGCACGCGATGGCACTTCAAGAAGGGAAGAGTCAGCGCGCGTGCCCTCTAGTGGCTGCAGCCGCACATCGTAGATGACCTCTGCGGAGGGAGGTGAGAGATGCAGTAACCTGATGCTGCCCAGGGCCTGAAGAGCGTCCGGATCGGGTAAGTGGAGCACGGGACGAGCATGAGGGAATGGAGGGTACTGGAATCGGAGCGGAGGACGTGCAAAAAGCGGGGAACGGCGCGGCGGCCATTGCGTGTGTGTGTGTGTGTTTGTGTGTGTGTGTGTGTGTGTGTGTGTGTGTGTGTATATATATATATATATATATATATATATAACATAAAAAAAAAGCTAGTTTAGATTTTTATCTGCAGCATCTGAGGTAGTTTAGTATTCGGTGTAGTTAGTCTCAATGTTAGTGTCAATGTACCGTCAAAAGCGTAGTTGGGTATAACATCAGGAAATTTTAGCATCTGGAATCTGTCACCGTACTTAGGTTTAGAGTCAGGGATCCATCACCGTAGTTAGGTTTAGCGTCAGGGAAGTTCCAAATAATCTAGTTGGGTTTAGTGTCAGGGAATCGTCGCCATAGTTAGGTTTAGTGTCAGGGAATTTCACATAAAATCTAGTTAGGTTTAGTGTTAGAAAACAAAAGAAAAAAAACACAAAAAAATATTTGGGTTGGTAAGGTAGCAGCCTATTGCTTCTAGTTAGGGATATATATATATATATATATATATATATATATATATATATATATATATATATACACACACGTGTATAAAAAAGACCTATTGAAAACAAAATGTATATATTTTGTTTTCTATAGGTTTTTTTTACACGTGTCTAAGCAAAGCATAAAACATGTCCTAACGGTCTTTTACTGCCAAAGAGGCATGTTCATTTCTTGCCTCCGACACAGACTCAAATGATGAAGAGGATGGACCCCTAGGAGACACGCTACGACCACCACCACAGTTAAAACCCCCAAGAGAAGAGACCCCATTTGGACCCCCACACCAGACAATTATGAGCCCCAAGTACATGGGCTTCCCGGGAATCAAATTTAACACGGCAGGGCTCGGTGAGATAGACTTTTTCATTGAAGACTTCATAGAACTTATGGTGTCCCAGACCAATTTATTTGCCCAACAGTAACCCTGAACCCCACATCATTTTACGCCCAAACCCACATGTAGACCCCTGTAGACACAGCAGAGTTGGGCAAGTTCTGGGGACTGCTCTTGTACATGGGGCTTCTGAAGAAGCCATATGCACAGGCATCATATACCACACCCCGATGTACCGCACAGCCATGTTCATGATGCTTTATGAGGCAATACTTTGCTTCTTACATTATGCTGATAATGAGCAGTGCCTACACTGGGATGACCCCAGCTTTGACAGTTTGTATAAACTGAGACCCTTATTAGACCATTTCAGTGCCCGGCTTGCCAAAGCATACACCCCTGAGAAGTGTTTTTTCTATTGACGAGTACCTGGTACATTTTAAAGAGGGGCTTCAATTCAGCCAGTACCTGCCTAGTAAGAGGGCAAGATATGGCGTGAAGATGTATAAACTGTGCGAGAGTGAATCAGGGTATACATACAAATTTAGGGTATATGAAGGGAAGGACACCAATATTCAGGACACCTTACTTGGAGTTAATGCAAAAATTGTGTGGGATTAGGTGCACCCACTGCTGGACCAGGGTTACCACCTCTACTTAGATAATTTTTATACCAGCGTCCCACTCTTCAGTGCCTCGCTTCGAGAAGTACTGTGGCATGTGGCACTATTAGAAAAAAAATCAGAGAGGCCTCCCTAAGATGCTGCTTGGGCGAACACTCAGTGAGAGCACATACTGCAGCAACATATGGTGTGTCAAGTACAAGAACAAGAGAGATGTCCTTGTGTTGACAACACTACATGGCCACACCAGTACCCATGTAACAGTACAGAGATTCCTAAACCAGACTGCATCCTGGACTAAAATTGGTACGTGGGAGGCACATCATACAGATGGCATTGTACAATGCGTACGCGTTACATCGAT
The DNA here is from genome assembly GCF_050947455.1 of Rhinoderma darwinii. Classification (NCBI taxonomy): domain Eukaryota; kingdom Metazoa; phylum Chordata; class Amphibia; order Anura; family Rhinodermatidae; genus Rhinoderma; species Rhinoderma darwinii. The sequence continues at coordinate 220,428,373 of NC_134687.1, forward strand.
GTGCAGGCCAGAGGGGAACTTTCCTGGAATTTCAAGAGGTGGTTATCAAGAACCTAATCTTTAGGGACCAGGAAGGGGGAGCACCCAGTACTTCTAGAAGTGAGGCCACACGCATAGTACCACGGCAACACTTTCCAGGAGAAGTTCCCCAAACTGGTGGGAAGGGAAAGATTCAAAAGAGGTGCAGACTCTGCTCAAAGAGGGGGGGATAAGGAAGGACACAATATACCATGTGGCATGTTTCCTAAAAAAACAGGGCTCTGTATGAAAGAGTGGTTTAAAATTACCATACAGACCTTAATTTTTAATTTACCACAGTTTTATTCACCCTGATGCACTCCTCATATTTTATTCCCCTCCTTATTCCCTTCTGAGCCCTTGCCGTGTGCCCAGGCAGCAAATACCATCCACATGTAGGGTATTGCCGTATCCGAGAGAACCCACATTACAACTCATGGAGTGTATGTCTCCGGTAGCACATGCTGGGCACAATAAATCCGTCACTGAAATGGCATATATGCATGCAAATCTTACACTGCACCATCTGCTGCGCATTACCTTTTACACAATACTTGTGGGGTAAAAATGATCACTACATCTCTTGAAGAATGCCTTAAGGGATGTCATTTTTAAAATGGGGTCACTTCTCGGGGGTTTCAACTGTACTGGTACCTCAGGGGTTCTGCAAATGCGAAATAACACCCTATAAAAAATTCAGAAAAATCTGGACTCCAAAAAACACATAGCGCTCCTTCCCTTCTGAGCCCTCCCATGGGCCCAAACAACACAAATGAAGTATTGCCGCACTGAAGTATGAAGTATTCCTTGTGAAAATAAGACATTTTGACCAAAAATCTTATTGGAAAAAAATTCTTTTTTTTAATTTCACAGCTCAATTCAAATAAGTTCTGTGAAAAAATTGTGGCGTCAAAATAGTCACCCATAGATGAATTCCTTGAGGGGTGTAGTTTCCAAAATGGTGTATTTTTGGGGGTGTCTATATCTTGGTACCACAAGATCTCTTCAAACCTGACGTAGCTAAAATATATTTAAAAAAAAAAAAAGAGGCCCCAAAATACACTAGGCGCTCCTTCGCTTCTGAGGCCTGTGTTTCAGTCCAGTAGCACACCGGGGCCACATGTGGGATATTTCTAAAAATGTCAGAATCTTCGCAATAAATATTTAGTTGTGTTTCTCTTATACAATCTTTTGTGTTACAGAAAAATATAGATTAAAATAAAATTTCTGCAAGAGAAATGTAATTTGTAAATTTCACCTACACTTTGCTTTAATTCCTGTGAAACGCCTAAAGGGTTAATGAAATTTCTAAATGCTGTTTTGAATACTTTAAGGGTGCAGTTTTTAAAATGGGTTGTTTTATGGGGGTTTCTAATATATAGTCAGGTCCAAAAGATATGCATGTATACGTTCCAAATTGATGATTATTCACTGCCTGAAAGAACAATTAAAATCTCTTTAATTCTAAATTGTCAAAAATGGGCCCTGTAGCCAATAAGTCTAATTACAGGTGCAAGAAGAAAGATCAGGTTATTGAAAGTGTCAGGAGGGTATTAACTCAATATTCCAGTTTGTTTTATAAACCCCTGTTCTATTTCAATCAAATATTTGTTTGATCTTTTGCCACAAATTTAGTAGGTGTCTCAGTTCTTTCAGGCAGTGAATACGTTTCTAATATATAGGCCCCTCAAAGCCATTTCAGAACTGAACACTGAATGTATCGACCAAATTTTACCACTAACATAAAGTACCATGTGTCACAAGAAAACAATCTCAGAATCACTTGGATTAATATAAGCATTCCAAAGTTATCACATAAAGTGACAAATGTCAGATTTGAAAAATGGGGTCCGAGTCTAAGAGGGGTTTTCCCTTGGGGAACATTTATGACACATCCACAGGATATGTCAGAAAGATGCGGGTCCCACCTCTGGAATCAGTAAGTGGCTGGGAGGCAGCGTGAGCACAAAAAGCTTTAGGGGACCCCGTTCTAGAGATAGGTGGGGGTCCCAGAGGTGGGACCCGCATCTCTCTGACATTTATGACTTTATCCTGTGGATATGTCATAAACATCTCTAAAGGGAAAACCCCTTTAAGGCCCACACTAGGCTGTGTCATTAAGGGGTTAAAGAGTGTTAGTTGCCATTTGGCAAATTGTATATAGCTGTATGTGCACAAACCCTAATCACCCACCTAGGGTCATTATTTCTTGTTTTGTTCAGTAAGTAAAATCTCCAACTTTAATTTTTTGGGGTTCTTCCAGAATATGCATCTTTGTTCTGATTACAACAGGGGTCTCAAACTCGGCCGGGTAAGTGGGCCGCATATAGAAAAAATGGGAAGTTGACGGGCCGCATTACTTTCAAATTTGATACAATACAAAATTATTGTTAATCAATTAGTTATTTGAACTACTATAACACTATATTACTAGAATAATAATATTACATTACTATAATAATAGCACTAGGTTTAAAATTTGAGATATTTCTCCACGTGCTTATTTCAACAATCCATCTTTCCAGTTTAAGTGTCGCTAAATGCAGTCCGGCGGCTCAGTTAGCACACGTCAAGATTGGGCAGCCCCTTTTTAGATAGTGCCACAGTGCCCCCTGTGGATGCTGCCGCAGTGCCCTCTGTGGATGCTGCCGCAGTGCCCTCTGTGGATGCTGCCGCAGTGCCCTCTGTGGATGCTGCCGCAGTGCCCTCTGTGGATGCTGCCGCAGTGCCCTCTGTGGATGCTGCCGCAGTGCCCTCTGTGGATGCTGCCGCAGTGCCCTCTGTGGATGCTGCCGCAGTGCCCTCTGTGGATGCTGCCGCAGTGCCCTCTGTGGATGCTGCCGCAGTGCCCTCTGTGAATGCTGCCGCAGTGCCCTCTGTGGATGCTGCCGCAGTGCCCTCTGTGGATGCTGCCGCAGTGCCCTCTGTGGATGCTGCCGCAGTGCCCTCTGTGGATGCTGCCGCAGTGCCCTCTGTGGATAATGCAACACACCCCTAGATAAGGCCACAGTGCCCTCTGTAGATAAGGCCACAGTGCCCTCTGTAGATAAGGCCACAGTGCCCTCTGTAGATAAGGCCACAGTGCCCTCTGTAGATAAGGCCACAGTGCCCTCTGTAGATAAGGCCACAGTGCCCTCTGTAGATAAGGCCACAGTGCCCTCTGTAGATAAGGCCACAGTGCCCTCTGTAGATAAGGCCACAGTGCCCTCTGTAGATAAGGCCACAGTGCCCTCTGTAGATAAGGCCACAGTGCCCTCTGTAGATAAGGCCACAGTGCCCTCTGTAGATAAGGCCACAGTGCCCTCTGTAGATAATGCATCACACCCCTAGATAATGCCAGTGTCCTCTTCAGATACTGCCACACACCCACTTGTAGATGCTGCCACAGTGCCCTCTGTAGAGGCTGCCACAGTGCCCTCTGTAGAGGCTGCCACAGTGCCCTCTGTAGAGGCTGCCACAGTGCCCTCTGTAGAGGCTGCCACAGTGATGTCAGGGGCTTGTCCAGAGCTGGAGTCCAGGAGCAGAGCCGCTTCTGGCACTCTGCCTGGGATTCCAGCTCTGTTCCTGACATCGCTGTCCATATATGGACAGAGATGTCAGGGGCAACCCCAGAGCTGGAGTCCCGGGCAGAGCGCTAGTAGGCTCTTCCTGGGACTCCAGCTGTGCTCCTGACATCACTGGGACTCCTGCTCTGGGGAAGCCCCTGACATCATTGTCGATGTATGGACAGCGATGTCAGAGGCTTCCCCAGAGTCCCGGAGCAGAGCTGATAATAGCGCTCTGCCCAGGACTCCGCTCTGGGGAAGACCCTGACGCACTGTCCATATATGGGCAGTGATGTCAGGAAATTCCACAGAGTGCCGGAGCAGAGCCGATACTAGCGCTCTGCCCGGGACTCCGCTCTGGGCAAGACCCTGACACACTGTCCATATATGGGCAGCGATGTCAGGGAATTCCACAGAGTCCCGGAGCAGAGCCTGTACTAGCGCTCTGTCCGGGACTCCGGCTCTGGGGAAGCCCCAGACATCGCTGTTCATATGTGGACCGCGATGTCAGGGAATTCCAGAGTCTCGGAGCAGAGCCGATGCTAGCGGCTCTGTGTCCCACGGGCCGCAGATGACTGCCCCAGGGGCCGCATGCGGGCCGCGTGCTTGAGACCCCTGGATTACAATATGGGTATGTACTGTAATTGTATGAAAATACTGTTTTCCTCCTGTTTTATTAATGTGTAAACCCGTAAACCGTATGGCTCTTAATATTAACCCCTTAGTGACCACTAATACGCCTTTTTACGTGATTCACTAATGGGCTTTAGGCTAGGCTGACGCCTTTTCACGTCAGCCTAATCTAAGTCCTGCACGGGTCTCCCGTGCAGGCAGGAGCCGGGGCTCTGCTGTCTGATGACAGCTGAGCTCCTGCTCCAACGCCCGCGATCGAAGTTTACTTCGATCGCGGCCGTTTAACCCGTTAAATGCCGCCGTCAATAGCGACCGCGGCATTTAACTTTGTTTACAGAGGGAGTGCGCTCCCTCTGTCACCCATCGGCGGCCCGCGAATGCAATCGCGGGTCTCCTATGGGGTGTCATGGCAGCCGGGGGACTGATAAAAGCCCCCAGGTCTGCCCTGGACATATGCCTGTTAGGACGCGCCGGAGGCACGTCCTAACAGATTGCCTGTCAGATTTACACTGACAGGCAATAATGCTCTGGTATACGAAGTATACCAGAGCATTATAGCAGCGATCGGAACATCGCACAGTAAAGTCCCCTAGTGGGACTAATAAAATCAGTCATCAAAGTGAAATAAAGATTATTAATAAAAAGTACAGTAAAAAAATAAATCCATTTTTTTCCATAAAAAGTGGTTTTATTTAGTAAAAGTGTAAAAAAAAAAAAAAAAAGTACACATATGTGGTATCGCCGCGACCGTAATGACTCCATTAATAAAGTTAATATGTAATTTAAACCGCAAAGTGAACACCGTAAAAAAAAAACGCAAAAAACTATGGCGAAATTGCAATTTTTTTCCATTGCCCCCCAAAAAAGTCATAATAAAAATGAATCAATAAGTCCCATGTACCCCAAAACAGTACCATTCAAAACTACGTCTTGTCCCGCAGTAAAACAAGCCCAAAAAATCACTACATTGATGGAAAAATAAAAAAATTACGGCTCTTGGAAAGCGACGATGCAAAAACAAATAATTTTAGTTCAAAAGTGTTTTTATTGTGCAAAAGTCGTAAAACATAAAAAAACCTCCACATATGTGGTATTGCCGTAATCGTACCGACCCATAGAATAAAGGTAACATGTTATTTACGTCGCATAGTGAACGGCGTCAATTTAAAAACGCATAGAACAATGGCGGAATTTCAGGTTTTTTTTATAATCCCCCCCAAAAAGGTTAATAAAAGTTAATATAAAAATTATATGTACCCAAAAATGGTGCTATTAAAAAGCACAACTAATCCCACAAAAAACAAGTCCTCATACAGCTATGTAGACGAAAAAATAAAAACGTTATAGCTCTTTGAATGCGACTATAGAAAAACGAATAAAATAGCTTGGTCATTAAGGCCTAAAATGGGCTGGTCACTAAGGGGTTAAGATTGTATTCTGGAATGTGCGGGGCCTTGGAGAACCTACGAAGCCTACAGCTATATTTAACTATGTTAAGCCTCATTTTCCTGCTATATTATTTCTGCAAGAAACACATCTCTCCAGGGATAGAATTTCAACTATACACCGTGCACGGATGAGCCATGAATATCATTCTGTTCACACCAGTTATTCAAGGGGTGTCAGCCTGATGATACATCGTCTGATCCCTTTCTCGTGTCTTCAGGTTGATCTGGATGATGAGGGGAGATATGTCGGTCTTCATTGCACTATATATTCTATACAATATATTCTTTAATTATGATGTGCTTAGAAAGGTTCTGAATTTTACTGGCGCTAGGCCGGGTATACCATTTGTCTTGCTGGGAGATTTTAATAACTATGTACATCCTTATTGGGATAAATTTAACAATGAGGGTGCGAGTGTGGATGGTCCTGTAACTGCTTTTGTATCTTTTCTTCAGGAGGTACAGCTGCTGGATCTATGGAGATTGAAACATACGCACGATAAGCAGTATTCCTGCTTTTCTAGCTCCCATAACAGCTTGTCCCGTATAGATCTTGGCTTAGGCCCTGACACTGTGGCTAGCTACCTAGAGCGCTTTCTGACCACTCTCCCCTGTTACGGTTATCTCAATATCTCCAGGTCCTAGAACAGGTAGAACGCTGTGGAGGTTGAATGCATTTTGGTTAACTATTATTGATGTTTCGGTTGTATCTAAGGTGTTGGAGGACTATTTTTCGGACAATGTGGGTACGGCAGGCATAGGTATGGTATGGAACGCCATGAAAGCTACGCTAAGAGGGTGTTTGATTCAGTTAATAAGTTGGGATAAGTTGAAGACTAGAAAGTTGGGTGATGCTCTTAGGAGTAGGGTGCAACAGACTGAAGTGACACATGTTTTGAACAATACCATCCAGTCTCTGGCGGATTGGCGTGAAGCTCAGGACCTCCTGCAGAAGCATCTACTAGAGATGGTGGCAAATAAGAGGATGTTTCTGAAACAGCGCTCTTATGCAGAAGGGGAGAAGGCGGGACATATGCTTGCAATGGTGGCAAGGGCGCAGTATGGTCAAACGTATATTGCAACGATACAAAATGCTGATGGGGTCCTGGTATATGGTAATGCAGAGATAGCGGAGGTATTTAAATCTTATTACACCTCTTTATACAGTTTGCATGTTCATGTGTCTGAGACACAATTAGATACATATTTATCGGGTATCTCATTGCGATGTTTAGCTTCTAGCAATAAAGATTTTTTGGACACTCCTTTTAATCTTGGAAGAGTTGCAGGACGCAGTGGCGTCTTTAGCTAATGGCAAGGCTTCGGGATCGTATGGCCTGCCGGCTGAATTTTTTAAAAAATTGGGTGACATACTCCTGCCGCATATTTTGGATTTTTTACGTCCGCTGTTAGTGTCAGGTAGACCCTGGTCTCTATGAGAGAGGCAGTGATAGTGGTTCTTTTGAAGCCTGGTAAAGATCCTCCTTTGGCAGACTCTTATAGACCAATATCTTTGTTGCCTGTGGACATTAAAATTAATGCTAAGGCTATAGCTGTGCGCCTTTCCAGGATTATCACGTCAATAATACACCCTGATCAAACTGGCTTTATGGCCAATAAATCTACAGCTATTAACCTTAGACGATTATTTTTGAACTTGCAACTCCCAGCTGACAACTCAGGTAAGGAGGGTACTTTGCTCTCTGGATGCAGCGAAGGCCTTCGATGTGTGGAATGGGCATATTTATGGGCAGTGCTTCAGAAAATGGGCTTTCGGGACTATTTTATTTCCTGGATTCGGATGCTATATGATAGACCTGTGGCTAGAATTAGAGTAAATAACTTTATGACCACTGCATTTCCATTGGGTAGAGGTACACGGCATTGCTGCCCGCTCTCTCCGTTACTTTTTGTTATAGCCATCGAGCCATTAGCAGTATTGATTAGGGGTTCTGTTGACCTTGTCGTGTTCCGTCATGGAGAGCAGGAGGATAAACTGGCGTTATACGCTGATGACATGCTACTATTTCTGGAGGATGATGCTGCCTCCTTGGATGCAGCTATGTCTACTATTGGGGAGTTTGGCCGGTTCTCCGGCTTGACCATTAACTGGTCCAAGTATGTCCTGATGAAGGTGGCTGATTCACACTCGCAGGTGCCATGTGCAGATCTCCCAATGAAATGTGTCACCTCCTTTAAATATCTTGGAGTGGAAATATCTATGAAACTGGAGGAAATGGAACGATTGAATTTAACACGTTTACTGGCCCGATTTAAACTTAAGTTGGATGTGTGGCGTAAATTGTATCTCTGTCATTGGCAGATGCAATTTAATTAAAATGATATGGATGCCTCAACTGCTATATCTTTTATACAATGCACCTATATGGTTACCTCAGCGGTTCTTCTACAAGGTTAATAGGCTATTTAGGTCTCTTATATGGAATACAGGGCATGCGCGTATAAAGTTGGAGACTTTGCAGGGAGATAAGACAGACGGAGGTCTAGCGGTTCCTAACCCCGAATTGTATTATCTGGCTTCTCAGCTGCAACATTTCAGAGGGTGGGATATGGATGACTCAGTGGATTCTAATAGACTGCTTTTACAGCATTTCCTATGTTCAGACTCTTTATATGAGGCACTAGAGGCCCATAAATTTAAACCGCATACTAAAACTTATCCAACGCTGTATTTGATGCACAAAATATGGTGGAGTGTTAGAAATGTTCACGGTATCACGGGTTGTGGTAGCGTCCATGGCCGCGGGCCGTCGGGTTTACTCACCTCCCGACGCCCGCAGCCATGTATCCGTGAGCGCTGGTCCCCATCTCCTTCCTAGGAGACGCCAGCTTTCACTTCCGCTCCGGTCTGCTGTGTCCCGTAGGGTGCGCACGCACGCTCGTGCCCGGCCTTAAAGGGCCAGCGCGCGCATGAAGGAAATGAACATCATCAACTGCCATGATTTCCTGGTCTATAAGAAGGCTACAGGCCTTCTGATCGTTGCCTGAGCGTTGTTAGTTTTCCCAGTCTGTCTTGCAAATAATCCCTTAGTGTTTCCCGTTCCAGTTGTTACCCGTGCCTTGTTACCTGTTCCTGTATCCCGAGCTGTTCTTGTTCCTGTGCCTATTGGTGTCGGAGTCGTGTCATGTCCTGTGTCATCTGCCACGTCCGGAGGAATCCGCCACGTCTGGCGCAACCTGCTTCGCCCTTCTTCACCTGTACCAGAGCTGCGGCCAGGCACCCTTGTGCGGGACATTGTATTGCTGGCGTTTCCTGTTTGGCCAACTGCCTCTCCGCTACGGCGGTACGGCCTAGTAGGTCCACTGACCCACCTCGTGACAGGTTGTACACAATCTACGGCTATTTGGGATACACCTTGGTTGCCTCATATGAACACTCTAACAAATTTTGCTCTGTGGAAGGACAAAGGGGTTTGTAGAATGGACCAGTTGTTGGATGATCAGGAATTGAAGTTATTTTCATGTTTGCAGACGAGTTTGGTTTTCCTCATACCCAATTTTATAAATATCTTCAGGTTTGTCATGCATACGGTATGGAGAATAGGAGTAACACAGTCACAATAATGGATTATGTCCTGATAGGAGTTATTAGCAAGACTAGTCATACCTCTGGCCTTATATCTCTGCTGTACAAAAGTCTTCTGATAAGATTCCTAGATGATTCACCTTCCATATTGAGGAGCAAATGGGAAAGAGATCTTGGGCCCATAGAAGAAAGTCAGTGGGGAGATATATTTTGTCGCCTTTAATACCTAAACTTTCTATGAATGAGGCACATCGTATCTCTCCTCAGTTTTTGGTACATCGGGTATATTGAACGCCGGAATTTCGGACTAAAATTGGGGTCAGGGACTCCCCTGACTGTGCTAGGTGTGATGGGGAACCTGGCACGTTGCTACACATGATGTGGCAATGTGTGCAGCTGCGACAGTTCTGGTTTGAGGTAGTGGACACTATTTCTTTTATCTATACAGTATCGGTAGATTTCACTCCGTTTGTATGTGTCCTAGGGTATGTGGAGGATATTTATATTTCTGAACATGTTAATCTGGCTGTTGCTCGTATGCTGTATGTGGCTAGGAAACTTATTGCACAACATTGGCTGGATGATAAACCACCTTCGTTATCGGAATTCTGTAACAAAGTCACGTGGTTAACACGCATGGAAATACATATATACACAGCTAGGAATGTTAAGCATACATTTGATCAAATATGGTCTCCATGGGTGGAAAGCAGGGGCCTGAGTTCATCGTGAGATTTTGCGACTGGGCTGCAGTCTAAACCGTCAGGTAGATAATCTATGAGGTGTAGAGTACTCTGATTGGCCTTGGGGGGATTTTGTTCATTCTTTTTCAAATGTGCACTGGATTTGTAGATGATATATTATGTATTTGATACTGATTTATGTGATGTTATTATGTATTCATGAGTATGCATACTATGGAAGAAGGGGGGAGCGGGGAGTTTTGTATGTATTGCGATGCTGTATTGCAAATGTTTTGTTTTGCTGAAAATAAAAAATTACTTGATTTAAAAAATAAAAATATCTCCAACTTGCAGGATCTCAAGAAAGTATAAGGGATCAGGTGGGCAATTGCTTCTAACTGAATTTTTAGTTTAAGTCTGGAATTACATATTAAACCACTAGTTGAAAAAGATTGTGTGACGCAATAGATGCAGTAATGCTACAATGAGTGAGGGAAAAAATGAATGAAAAAATGTCACAATATTCCTTCAATTTGGAATATCTCAGCTTCCATATAAATAAGCCCCGGTGTTCTTTTCTGGTGATTTTTGTAAAGTGACATATGCTGACAGAAAGCTATTATTTTCTATGTGCAGTTCTGATGACTGAAGTGGTATCTGTAAAATAATACATTGGTGCACCTTCCTTAAGACTAGGTAGAGGGAAACCTGGAAAATGCATTTGAAAACCCTTTTCAACAGTGCTTCCATTGTATTGTTTGATAACCCCATAATCCCTTCATAAAGAGAAATTCATTTTGGCTCAGTATAAATGACAATTTAACCCCTTCGCTCAGACAAGTAGTACATTTCTCCACATAACTGCACATACTTGGAAGCTGATAAATTCAATGAAGGTTCCATCGTTACCGCTTTTTACTTATTATCCTTTTTCATACCTACTGTAGTATACAACGTCATTTGTTCAAAAAAAGAACAAAATAATAAAGGCCTGCGAAACCGTCTTAATGGAGAATACGGGAGTACTCTGAAAGCAGACTGGTCAGGGTCGATTGATTTTCTATCCATAAGCAAGCTAATAGTGTCCGAGCCTATAGTTAGGCTTCATTCACACGACCGTGCCCGTACGGCCGCGGACAGCCGGAAATTTTTACGAGCTGTGCTCCCATTATAAAGTATAGGAGCACGGTCCGTAAAATAAAAAAATAGGACATGTCCTATTTTTTTTGGCAGGTTTCTACGGCATGGAAACCCTCCCGTAGACATACGGGAAGGTGTCCGTCGGCCATAGAAATGAATGGGCCCGTAATTACGGGCGATTTTTACGGTCGTGTGCATGGGGCCTTAGTGTGAGCACTCCTTTTGTTTTGGGAAATGAAGGGGAACTCCACTAAATTTAAGTGACAAACCAGTAAATCTCAGTATTGTATACATTTCATGAAAACCTGCCGCAAAGCAGACAATGTAGCAGATTAATTTAGACTGACTCTTCATACACCAGTCTTTCTATTTCACTAGGGTAAGATGTGACACATTTATTATGAGGTGTACACCTCTTAATAAATCTATTGCATCCCTCCGCTGGCCGTGCACCACAATTGTTGTGCAGCTACTGCAACTGAGCGCCATCCTTTCCCCCCTTTCGGACATAAAATAAAAAAAATATGTATGTTCATCTCACCGCTCCTCTTTTCTCTTCACTCACCGGGTCCCCGAGCAGCGTCCGGGACTAATATGCGACGCAGAATTCAACGTCCTCTGAACTATATTTGCAAATCTCTTCCTTGATGTTTGGTAATGGAAGGCTGTAGTTTCCTCTCTGATTTGATCCGGTAAATTACAATATGTCTTCCACTTTTTCAGCCCAGCACAGAAAGCTTTTTTGTCATTGTGCATGATAGCAAGAAAAAGAAATGAATCGACGGAGCCATATATTTTTCTAACATCTACCAACTTGTGTGCATCCATTTCCCCCCTTCGGACATAAAATTGAGAAAAATAAATTATGCTCACCTCTTCGATTTTCCCACTGGGTTGCTAGAGGCTCACACTGCAGGCTGCGGCTCATACAAGATCCTGACGCTGAGCAGCGTCAGGGCCTAATAGAGTGCTGCGTTTCATTATTAGTCCTGACGCTGCCCGGCATTAATACATTGTATGAGCCGTGGCATGCTGAGGGAGCCTGAGAGGGCCCAGAGGGGTGAGTGGTGAGGTGAGTAGACCTATTTTTCACATTTCTTTTCTTTTTTTTTTTATTGTCCGATGGGGGGATAGTCTGCTTGGGGGGGCAAGGTTCACTACCTGGCATGGGCCTCTACCTTGTTACGTCCCACAGAGTGAGATATGAACTAGCTAGAAACTGACATCGATTTCTGCTATAATTTACACCAGTTTCCTGGTGCAAATTATAAACAATTTGTTGGGCCTCAATGGCCCCAACCATTTTAGTAAACTTTTTTTATATATACAAAAGTGGCAAGGGCAGCGTAAAATGCCCAAAAGTCTAAATTCTCAACTGAAAGGTTGATAAATTTCCCCTTTGACTGTGTACTGTACTGACTTTGAGCTTCTTCTGCAGCATTCTGAGTAACATAATGGGTTGCAGTTAATTTCATATTCCCTGCAGTTTCCCTGCAGACCATCAGTGAACTGCAGGCTGCCGCTTACATTAACACTCAGTTGCAATGTCAACCTTCATGTGATCAATATAACAGAACATTATGACAGAATCTCGTCTGCTGTGCTACCCATGCGAGGTCTACACAAACAGTTGCTGTGTGCTTACTGTAGAACATGAGACTCCGCATTTGTGTGGATAAGAAAGTGTACAATCTAGCAATACGCAGAAAACACTGTAAGCTTAGCTGAATACAGCCATAAATCACACTGAATGTTTCTCCTTGGACTGTAAAATTTTACAATTCCTTTTTCTCCTCTCAACAATATTTGCACCTCTCTCCCATGATGTTTTGTAATGGAAGGCTGTAGCTTCCTCTCTGATTTGATCCGGTAAATTACATTGTCTTCCACTTTACAGCCCAGCACAGAAAGCTTTTCTTTCATTGTGCATGTTAGAAAAAGAAATGAAGCGATGGAGCCGTATATTTTCCAACATCTACCAACTTGTGTGCATTGAAATTCGACAGAGCATGCAGGCTTATAACCATTTTACCAATTCTGCATATATGCATTATTTTAGAAGAATCTGAAAGTCAAATACAACTTTTAATGATACAAAAAGGATATTTTATTAATACCCTTTAACATTTTCATAGTTGCAATGTCAACCTTCATAATCTAGTCTGCTGTGCTTCTCATGTGGGGTCTGCACAAACCATTGCTAACCAAGATTAAAGGGTCATTCTCATCTTAGACATTCGTGGCATATCTGGCTCTGGGACCCGCACCTATATCAAGACCTTAAGATAGGAACAACCCTTTAACCGATCTTTCTTGAGAAGAACAGACTTGTCAGTAACTAGGCTTTGTGTGACTTTATTTAATTGGAAAACACTTATGAAACCCACACTTCCAATAGCATCTCCTTAATTGAAACACCTTTTGCCAATTAGCTCTTGGAGAAGTCATTAACACAGAGGGTCACTTCATTTTTCTCCCTCCACTGTGGGTGTGTAGTAATGGGCTCAATAAAAGACATAGACTGCTGGGATGACTTACCAACTTTTTGTCTCTCTGACCTATCCTCCAATACCATTATTAAGAAAATGACACCAGACCGTATGTTGGGTAAGTGGAGTAGCCGCAGCTTTATTAAATAACAAAATTACCATGAATAGAAATATAATAAACTTTGTAAAAATCAACTTTTTTGGTAGTGTACCGCCTTGCTACTATCCGTGCAGCAAGCAGGTGACCCCGCGCAGTATCTTTCCAATAAACCACTGCCAAGCTGTGCCATCTGAAAAGACAACTAAGCAAAGATGAATTCTCATAAAAGAAAACATTAAAGGGGTGAAAAGTGTGGGAGGTCCTCACACCACGCAGGCAGAAGGCAGAGGCTGTGCATAGGCTAATTTTGCCTATTTAATCTAACTGGCCCGCCTTTCCTTATCCCCCTTGACCATTAGCGTCTTGGGCCCTTTTCCCACTCAGCTAACTCCTCCTTTCTCCTACCTTGCAGTCTTAGGCCTTTTCTGTAACCCCTTCAGTGCTCATAACACAGTCCAACTGTTTGTGTGTTATTATTGTGTTGGTCTATTGTTGTGACTTGGATAACAATCAGACCACATTTTATTAGCAATCAATGCTGAAATCCAGGTAGTTCCAAAGGGTTCACGCACGTACTTTTTTCTTGCAAATGCATTTGCACCATGGAATGATTGTGAAGTACTGGGCTCCATTATAGTGTCAGAAATGCAAGTATGCTCCTCAAAGTTCCTGAATATAAATTTTTCATATTTCAGGGCACAATTTTCTACTTCCTGAAATGTTAGCCCTGCCTATTTATAGGGAAATTGTCAACCTTAGGCCCTAATACAATAGGACAGACTACCTCAATATAGCTTAATATGAGTGTGTAATTGGAACATTCTAAGGCTGCGTTCACATCAGCTTCAGGTTCCGTTTATCGGTTCCGCTAGACCTTTCCGTCGGAGGAACGGATGAGCGGAAAGCCCGACACGAAACCATAGCTTCCATTTGCATTACCTTTGATTTCAATGGTATTGCTTCCGTTGCAGTTGGTTTCCGTTCTGTAAAGTTTCAGGTTTTTTTGCGGAAACAATAATAGCGTACTTGACTACACTATTGTATTCATGAAAAAAACTCAAAATGTATGGAATGGAAACAAACGACAACCAACTGCAATGGAAGCATTCCCATTTAAATCAATGGTAATGCAAACGGAAGCTATGGTGTCCGTTAAGCTTTTCGTTCATCAGTCCCTTTCTCACGTTCTCCGCTTATCAATGCTGGCAGTAGAGAACGGAAGGAGGAGCGTTTTTCCCTCCTACTGTGACGTGGTCGGCACTCTTGACGAGTGGGGCGAGCTACGCTGTTTCCGTAACTTCCGTCCATGTAATCAGGAAGTGGCCGGGAGTCAGCGTGCGCACAAAAAGCTAGAACGGGGATTAGAGAGCTCCGTTCTAGAGTAAGGTGCGGGTCTCAGAGGTGGGACCCGCATTTATCTGACATTTATGACGGATCGTGTAGATATGTCATAAATGTCCTTCATGGGATAACCCCTTTAAGGGATAGTTCAGTCGTGGCGGATTCGCTGCGGAATTCCACTGTGGCCTACACTGCGGACAGGCCACAGTGGAAGTCCGCATCAGACTTTTTTTTTACTTTGGTGTCGATTGCTTTAAGTTAGTATAGACATTGCAGGAAACAACTGTGTGAAAACTAGCTTGTAGTGTGGAATTTACATTCCGCACATGCACGGTCCGGAGTATTTTTACTGTGGATTTCAGTCTTTGCAATGCAAAGGCTGAAATCTATGGCAAGTCCTCAAATATGCTAATTTTGCTGCATTTGTTGCGAATTTGCAGCAAAATCTGCAGCAGAAAATTTCTGCCACGTCTGAACATGCCCTAAGACTGCAGATATTCGGGGTTTTTAGCATAAAAAAAATATATATATATAAATTATTTGGAGTTCCTTTTTAAAGAACTTTGTGGGTAATTTCAACCTCTGGTGCAAATTGTGACTTTTGACCTTTTTCCTCCAGCCTTGCCACTTTTGTGGAAAGGGGCATGACCTCGGGGAAAGGGAAAAACAGGCGTAAATTATAGTAGAAATCTATGTCCGTTCCTAGCTGGCGTAGATTTTACTCTATGGTGCATAGCAAGGTAGAGGCTCACGCTGGGCCCCTACCTTGCAACCCCCTGACCAGATTCTCCCCCGCCCCTTCCATTGGACCATTAAATATATCAAAAAATTAAAATAAATTATGCTTACAGCTCCACTTCTCTCCGGCTCCCTTATTATTCCAGCGCTGCACATGCAAGGAACTGACAACAGGCCGTTTGCGTTATGCGACGCAGCACTGATGACGTTGAAGTGGTGCATCACCTATAAAGGCCCTGACGCTGCCCGGCCTCAGGTCCTTGTACGAGTGGTGCTGAAGGAGAGAAGCGGAGCGCTGAGGTGAGTATTTGTGTGTGTGGTTGGGGTTGCCAAAGAGGGGAAATGTATGGCGCATGGCCGCAGTCGTCGCGCCACAAGATGTAACATTTATTAAGAGCCTCTTAATAAATGTGTTCGAGTTTACGTCAACTTTTCAGTCTATTAAGACTGGTGTATGAAATGCCAGTTTTAATAACTTTGCCCCTATGTGCTCAGTAGATGCTGAAAAATGCAAGAAAAAAGTCCAAAGACAACAGATGCTGCTAGGCTCTGTTGTTTTGCATACCGTCATTTTATGTGAAGTTTTCATTTATTTTAAGCATATGTTTACTAATTTACAAGTGTTATTTCCCAAGTGCGTCTTTGAAATAATACCCTGCTGTAAACAAGGTTTGTAATAAGGCACCCTGTCACTATTCTTTTAGTTACATCTCAATAAACATACCATGTTATCAGGGTGCTCAATTCATTTCTTTAATGTGTGATATATATCTGTGAGGAAATGTAATGTGTTAATGAATAATGGCATCTTGTGCTCCATGACAAATGACCTGCTGCTGAGAAGCAAGAACATCTATTATAATCTATTGCATATAGTTGATGGGTGGGCGTGGAGTGTTTTTGTTTTTTTGTTCCCCCCCCCCCCCCCCTGCTATAGAAGAAAAGGGTTTCCAAGACACCAGATATGGATTAACACTTAGGGTGTGTTCACACGTAGCATAAACATTGCGGATCTTACGCAACCGATTTAATTGCGGAAAATTTGCAGCTTATTACAGTTGCAGCAGAGTGGATGAGAATTTAACAAATCTCTTCCATATGCTGTGTAAAAAAAATCAGCCAAAATACGTTCAGAAATTGACCTGCATTTATGTAATCTGCAGCATGTCAATTTATGCTTCGGAACCGTTGCATTTCTGTTGTGGGTTTTCCCCAT
The DNA here is from genome assembly GCF_050947455.1 of Rhinoderma darwinii. NCBI lineage: Eukaryota > Metazoa > Chordata > Amphibia > Anura > Rhinodermatidae > Rhinoderma > Rhinoderma darwinii. Next base: position 220,445,271 of record NC_134687.1, read on the forward strand.
TGAATTCGATTTCGCCGCAACCCGTTATAGAGATGCTTTCTTCTGTTCCAGGCCGGCCTCCTGGGATGACGTTTTATCCCATGTGACTGCTGCATCCAATCACAGGCTACAGCAGTCACGTGCTACAGCGCCATCCCTGGAAACAGGGGACGCGTCGCCATGATAACGGAGAACGGGGTAAGTATAAACGTGTTTTTGTTTTTTTTTCTTTTAACCACTGTTTTCCGCAGCAGACATTTAGCCAGAAAAACGGCACCACGACTTGGAGCAAGGAATTTCGCCCGAAAAACTGCAAGTTCCAGGACGGATACGCTGTGTACTGTTACACATCGTATCCGCCCTGCATGAACATGGCTTTAACCTTTATTAAAGGTGGATTCACATGAAACAGAAATGCTGTGGATTTTCCGTACAGATAATCTGCAGTGGAATACAGTAGTAGGCGAGTTTAACAGCAAATTAATCTGGGGCAAATACGAGCTATGGGATTTTACCCTAAAAGGCATTGTTTCAGCCTCGTAGGGCCTTTTTTAATGTCCTAGTTAACACAAGGAATAACAGTGGTCATCTTTATACCCAGGTCGCGTCAATCTAAAAATTCTGCATAAACCACTGCCACACAGACTGGAAGAAATGGCGATTATGTAAGATGCCGTGTCATGTCATGAAAGCTGCATGTTTTTACCCTATTGGTTTGGTATGGCTAGTTTGGCAAGACCCTAATGGAGCTATTTTTATGTCTGAGTCCTCTACCCTGCAACTTTATAGGAAAAAAATGGAGTCTGGCTTTGGACTGTTTTCGTTTAAACGTTTTATTCAAAGTTTTGTTTTAGTTTGTTTTTTATACAGAAATTAGGTAATTTTGAATGAAAGATCTTTGAAAGTCATTTCGTAACTCCAAATTTAAACAATGTGGATTTCGGTATATCATGCTGAACCACCAAAAATATTGAATGGTGAAAATTGGTTATGGCCAGTTTAATGGAATTGTCTTTAAAGTTAGAGGCAATAGATCTAGCAAATCTTGATAACATGTATCAATTTTGTCAAGCTAAAAAGGTAATTGGAATTTCTGCACAAAATAGCTAATGTACATTTCAAGAGATCTAAACAAAACTGTTCAGGGTATGTGTCTCAGGATGGATAAAATAACTGCTGTTTTTTTTACAGCAGAGTCTAATCTTTCTTTTTATTTTATTATGTCTTAGGCTGCCAGCTAAATTGATTTCTACTAAAACCTTCGTAGGAGGTACTTACATTCTCCTGCACCGATGCCGTAACTGAACAAAATTTCCCAGCATTCTGTTTTAATTTGTGAAAAACAAAAACAAAAAAACACCAAAAGCTTGTAATCCTATAGGTTATACGTTTGGGTGAATTCTCACTGACACATCACTGCTGGACAAATTTGATTACCGATCATGTTCCGCACTTTATAGACACAGATCCAATCAACGAACAGTTTCTGCACAATGAAAGGGATTGCAAAAGAAGGGTTCTCTTAGGACCTATTCAGACGAGCGATGTTCACGTCTGTGCGCTGTCTGAGTGTAGAACTGACAGCCCACGGACGGAACACTGACCCATTATTGTCAATTGGCTCATTCGTATTTTCGATTTTCCCCTTATTTGTGTCCGATTTGCAGCCGCAGAAAATGGAAAGTTTTCCATCCATATGAATTTCCGTATTGTGTCTGTGTGATTTCCTTATGTGATCTTTTTTTTTTCATCCCTTTTTCTCCTCTGTAAGCACTTCCTGGTTCTGGTTTCACTTTTCTTTTTTTTCTGCATTGCTTTAGCAACTGATCCATGAAAAATGGACAGCACACGGATGTCGTTCGTGTTGCTGTCCGCTTTTTTTTTCACGCACCTTTAGACTTTAATGGGGGAGTCTGGTCTTCAAAAAGAATAGGACATGCTATGCTTTTCTCGCACGAGAAATAAGTTTGTGTGTATAAGGCCATTTGGATTGACTTCCAAGGAGACATGATAAAGAAAGGGGGGGGGGGGATACCTACTTTATATCACAGAAACTGAAGAAAGAAGTTTGAGGCATAAACAGCTGATATTACATGAGAGACTATATAGTTACTGACTCTGACTCGGGAGAACAGTCCGTTGTAAAATTTTGGCTAGCGCTACGCTTTAAAAAGCCAACCGTGGTTTTGCCCTGCTCAGCCAAACAGATTTCACATGTTAAAAAGCAAGTATCATAAAAACATGATATATTATTTAAATGAGGTTTAAACTATACAGTTTACATATACTAAAAATACATTTTGATGGTGGTTTTTTTATTCATGTTTATTTCAAATTTCTTGTGATTTTACAGTTTGAACACTTGCCCCTAGAGCAGTCACAAAGAACTGACATTTCCTGTTCCTTGTATCTCACTTGCCTATTCCAGGCAGGGACTAAGTTGTGAGGTGGCCATGCGTGCGCACGGCTCTCTCCATTCTGTTTCCGTTACTCGCATAAAACAGAAGGGAGAAAGCTGCGTGGCCATCTCTTCACATAGTCCCCCGCCTCAATGTAGTCCCCGTTTTGATGTAGGTGTGGGTCCCATATCTGGGACCCACATCTATCAGACATTTATGGCATATCCTGTGGATCTGACATAAAGGTCTAAGATGGGAATTACTGTTTAAATGACCGTTCTATTGCACTGCTGGAAGCCTAGGAAAGGTAGGATAGTAACACTACACAATATCATCCTCCCTGGTCTCATCACTTCCTGGAGACTATAAAAATCTATCCAATTTCTCTGTCAATTGTCTCCCATTTATTTCAGCGGTCATAAAGTGTGCACACCTTGCTATACTGACTAAATAGTAAGTACAGGAAGGAAGTGTGTGTCTCCAATATGGCCATCTCCATGGAAGGTTTTACAAATAAAAAAATGAAACCGCATCTGTTTAATCTTTGAGACCCATATATCGTCTGAGCAGGGGGAGGGGTGAGAAAACAGAATACTTGTTAAAAGTACTTTGGGCACCCGTGCAGCTGCACAGGCTAGACCATCAGCTAGAATTTGCTGAGAACCAAGGCAATAGGTGTTCAATTCCCTGCATCACCACCATAGGGGAAATTATGCATTACATTACATGATGCCCATTAAAATGAACAGAAATGCTGGATCATCGAGTGAGACTCTCTTTGTAGCCACTCTGGCTAATAGATAGCAGCCCTCTATTAAGTCTGAATTTCCTAATAAGGTGTTTGAAACTGGATTTTGTAAACCAGACAACCCCTTTCATTATGCGCACAAAAAGCAATAATTATACCGGGTATGTGTGTTTTCCCATAACCTCGGAATCCCTGTTGGAGTCCAAGACAGGTTATTAAGACTGAATGGTAAAATAGTAGATACGTTTGGATAGAAAGAAAAGAAGAAAGCAATGTTAAATTGTATCGCTGGAAGCACATGAAAAAACTGTCAGTCAAGTGATGCTTTCTTCTAATACCTCAAAAGATACAAATGACCTTTTGACTTCTCAACTTCTTAAAAGATATTAGAAATGAACTTAATGTAACTAATTCTACATTGTCTTACTTGAGTGTCATAGTCAGTAAAATGATAATTGAATAGTAAAGTGCTGTGGAATATGTTCACGCTATATACATAAAGAATAATAATAATAATAGTACAACTACTGCATACAATATATCAGGCTGGGATCTGTAGTTTTGGAAATCTGACATTCGTTAGAACGTTATACACAACTAAGATGTAAGCATTAGATCCCACAGAATTTCAGTAGAAGACTGAAGACCTATATCAGCTGGTGGGAGTTGCGTTCCAGATCCAGAACGTTCCTGCTGGATACTTGGCTGTATTTGACATACAGAAACATGTTCTTGGGCTAGTTATTTCTTTGAGTAGTAGGATAAAAAGAAGATTGTTACATTATCTAGTATATAAATATTCTGCAAATTATTTTACACACTATTGTTTGCGTAGTGCCAAAGGTTAAAATAATATTCATCGATGATTTCACCTGTAGTGATCTGAAAAACATAAGCATTCTTACAAGTTGCAGCCAAGTAGCTTTAAACTAATTTTGTCCAAATGTCACATATATGATGGACAAGAGCCTGGATGTGTGTGTCGATAACACAAGAAAAGGAAGGGAACTAATCAGAATATCCTGGCAACAGCTACTATGAAGGAGCTTGGGAATAAAAGTGCCTTGTTCAGGTATTTGGCTATTCTTATCAGTCAAATTAAGGTTAGTTCTCAAAATCCTAGTTCTCAGTTCTCAAAGAAAGGTTCGAAAATCTTACTACTTAGAACCAATGCAAAATAAATATGTTCTGAAAGCAGACCTGTCAACACAACTTGTCTAAACCGGTCCGAAAGAAATTGCAGGTCGCAAGCCATATTTCCTTACAGGTCTTAAACATCTGTTGTTTTTTTTTTGTTTGTTTTTACAAAAATGTAAGTATTTTACTTTCTCGGAATTAGTATAGGTGCCTTTGAAACTTTCAATTCTAAATCAATTCTAGATATATTCGAGGATTCCGTTGAGCGACATGACAACTGCACGGTTAATATCACAATGTATCAGGTTCACAATATAACCTATAAGTCTGAACAATTATCCGTTGTAATTTAATTCCCTCCTTAACAGTGGGATATTCCAAGGATTCATTAGATAACCATGCGGTTTTAAGTTGCGTTTTTTAGGTAAAACTGTAGTTGATATTGATGAGAGTTCTAGCTTTCAAAAAGTTTACAGTGATTTACATTTGTGTGCATAACTCCATGCTCGGCACATTATTTTCATCCTACCCTCAGGTGACCTATATACTCCTTCCAAGTTTCCCAAGAGCAGTTTATATCAAACGTTGACTGGTCACATTTCCAATGATACTGTCAGTGTGCTTCATACATAAATTGGATGCGGCTTGCTTCCAGCTTGTGACTTGGGAATCCCTATTCCCTTGAGGCAGTATTTTAAGCTATTCACATCTACAAGAGATTCTCATTTCTGCCTTCAAAGTACCTGATATATGATGAATACGGTCTCCACGCCACCTTCTGAATGCACTCAAATAACATTTTTCATGACTGTAAATTTAACAATGTCTGGTGATATGGTTAGCTGGAATACTAAACATTTCACTAGATAGACGCTTTATCTTTATATGCACTGGAAAAAATGGCATTATGTACATGGCTTTTATTGTAATCGTTTTACTTTAAACATAGAAATGATATTGTAATAATATAATCTGATGGCTGGCGTATTTTCCAGTAAGGGCAAACCAAACTTTAAATCATATCTACCAACATTAAAAGGTGTTATCTGCTTTAAGAAAATATTGTTTATTAAAAAAGTCCCCTGATATTTAGCTGATCACAGGAAGTCCTGCTGCTTCAATTTTCCTGCAGCGACATCACTTGGGGAAATTAAGCACTACTGTAAAGGATCTGCCAGGCACAGCTTCGGGGTTAACTTCCATAGGTAATCAGTCTGGGCCTTCTCCTTGGCTCCTGACGCCCCTGAACTTTCCTCCGTTGATCGTTTCTTTTCTGCTCTCGGACTCATTTATGACGAGACTGACAGGACTGCCTTTGCTGAGAGTCAGCTGGTGACCTTACGTCAGGGTAAGAGACCTGTTGAGTATTGTTCTGACTTTAGGAAGTGGTGCGTAGCTTCTCGGAGGAATGACCCTGCCTTAAGGTGCCAGTTTAGGTTGGGTCTGTCGAACGCCCTGAAAGACCTGCTAGTTAGCTATCCCTCTTCTTACTCCCTTGACCAGGCTATGGCTTTAGCGGTACGACTTGACCGACGTCTCAGGCAACGACAACTTGAAAGTTTTTGTGTTTTCCCCTCTGACTCCCCCATGATGCCTCCCGAGGTCCCGTTGCTTCGCTCTTCCACGGAAGACTCGGAGGTACCCATGCAACTCGGGGCCTCCGTGTCCCCCTGACAACGTAGAGAGTTCCGCAGGAAGAATGGTCTCTGCTTCTATTGTGGGGATGACAAGCATCACGTGAACACCTGCCCTAGGCGTAAGAATAAAGCAGCCGGAAAACTTCCGCGCCTAAGTGATCATCGGGGAGGTCACTTGGGCGCACAGGTATTTCCCGTAAATATGAAACGTAATAAAATCTTGCTTCCCTTTCAGGTCTCTTTTGGGGGTAGGTCTGCTACCGGCAGTGCCTTCGTGGATTCAGGGTCTTCTACTAATATCATGTCTGTGGAATTTGCCATGTCTCTAGCTATGCCTTTAATTGATTTGCCTAAACCGGTCCCGGTAGTGGGTATCGACTCCACTCCTCTTGCTAATGGTTATTTTACACCGCATACCCCTGTTTTTGAACTCCTTGTTGGCTCCATGCATTTGGAGCAGTGCTTTGTACTGTTGATGCAGGGATTATCGTCAGATTTGGTTTTAGGCCTTCCCTGGTTGCAGTTGCATAATCCCACGTTTGACTGGAATACTGGGGAGCTTACCAAATGGGGTAATGAATGCTTGACGTCATGTTTTTCTGTTAATTCTATTTCTCCCCCTGAGGAGGTGAACACGCTACCTGAGTTTGTTCAGGACTTCGCTGATGTTTTCTCTAAGGAGGCCTCCGAAGTGTTACCTCCTCATAGAGAATACGATTGCGCTATCGAATTGGTACCAGGAGCTAAGCTCCCTAAGGGTAGGATATTTAATCTTTCTTGTCCCGAACGTGAAGCCATGAGAGAGTATATCCAGGGATGCCTGGCCAAGGGTTACATTCGCCCCTCTACTTCTCCGGTAGGTGCTGGCTTCTTCTTCGTAGGGAAGAAGGATGGTGGTCTTAGGCCATGCATTGACTACCGTAACTTGAATAAGGTCACTGTAAGGAACCAGTATCCCCTTCCTTTGATTCCTGATCTCTTTAATCAGGTTCAGGGGGCCCAATGGTTCTCTAAGTTTGATCTACGGGGGGCGTATAACCTTATCCGCATCAAAGAGGGGGATGAGTGGAAGACTGCGTTTAACACGCCCGAAGGTCATTTCGAATACCTCGTCATGCCCTTTGGGTTGTGTAATGCTCCTGCTGTCTTCCAGAATTTCATAAATGAGATTTTAAGAGATTACCTGGGGGTATTTCTTGTAGTGTACCTTGATGACATACTGGTGTTTTCCAAGGACTGGTCCTCCCACATTGAGCATGTCAGGAAGGTGCTCCAGGTCCTTCGGGAAAACAAACTGTTTGCGAAAACCGAAAAATGTGTGTTTGGGGTACTGGAGATACCATTTTTGGGTCAAATCCTCACTCCTCATGAATTCCGCATGGACCCCGCCAAGGTCCAGGCTGTGGTGGAATGGGTCCAACCTGCCTCCCTGAAGGCGTTAGTGTTTCTTGGGGTTCGCTAATTATTACAGGAGATTTATTGCTAACTTCTCGGTCATCGCTAAGCCTCTTACGGACCTCACTCGCAAAGGTGCTGATCTCCTCCACTGGCCCCCTGAGGCTGTCCAGGCTTTTGAGGTCCTTAAGAAGTGCTTTATCTCGGCCCCAGTGCTGGTTCAGCCCAACCAAATGGAGCCATTTATCGTGGAAGTTGACGCATCCGAGGTGGGAGTGGGGGCTGTCTTGTCCCAGGGTACCAGGTCCCTCACCCATCTCCGTCCCTGTGCCTACTTCTCCAGGAAGTTTTCGCCCACTGAGAGTAACTAAGATATTGGCAACTGCGAACTCTTAGCCATTAAATGGGCATTTGAAGAGTGGCGCCACTTCCTGGAGGGGGCTAGGCACCAGGTAACTGTCCTTACCGACCACAAGAATCTGGTTTTCCTAGAATCTGCCCGGAGGCTAAACCCGAGACAGGCTCGATGGGCGCTATTTTTTACCAGATTCAACTTTTTGGTTACCTATAGGGCTGGGTCTAAAAATATTAAGGCCGATGCGCTGTCGCGTAGCTTCATGGCCAGCCCTCCTTCGGAGGAAGATCCTGCTTGTATTTTGCCTCCTGGTATAATCATTTCTTCTATTGATTCTGATTTAGTCTCTGAAATTGCGGCTGATCAAGGTTCAGCTCCCGGGAACCTTCCTGAGGACAAGCTGTTTGTTCCCCTGCAATACCGGCTAAGGGTACTTAGGGAAAATCATGACTCCGCACTATCTGGTCATCCAGGCATCCTGGGTACCAAACACCTCATTGGCAGAAACTATTGGTGGCCTGGGTTGCCTAAAGACGTTAAGGCCTACGTCGCCGCTTGTGAGGTTTGTGCTAGGTCCAAGACTCCCAGGTCCCGACCAGCGGGCTTACTACGTTCTTTGCCCATTCCCCAGAGACCTTGGACCCATATCTCCATGGATTTTATCACCGATTTGCCTCCATCTCAAGGCAAGTCGGTGGTGTGGGTGGTAGTAGACCGCTTCAGTAAGATGTGCCACTTTGTGCCCCTCAAGAAACTACCTAATGCCAAGACGTTAGCTACCTTGTTTGTCAAACACATCCTGCGTCTCCATGGGGTCACTGACCATATTGTTTCTGACAGAGGGGTACAATTTGTTTCATTGTTTTGGAGAGCCTTCTGTAAAAAGTTGGAGATTGATCTGTCCTTCTCCTCTGCCTTCCATCCTGAAACTAATGGTCAAACTGAGAGGACTAATCAATCTCTAGAACAATATTTAAGGTGTTTTATCTCTGACTGTCAATATGATTGGGTCTCATTCATTCCCCTCGCCGAATTTTCCCTTAATAACCGGGTCAGTAACTCGTCAGGGGTCTCCCCCTTTTTCTGTAATTATGGGTTTAATCCACGGTTCTCCTCCGTCTCACCTGGTAGTTCCAACAATCCCGAGGTAGAGGTCGTTCATCGGGAACTGTGCACAGTCTGGGCCCAGGTTCAGAAGAACCTAGAGGCGTCCCAGAGCGTAAAAAAAACTCAGGCTGATAGAAGACGTTCTGCTAACCCCTTGTTTATGGTCGGGGATCTGGTGTGGTTATCGTCTAGGAACTTGCGCCTTAAGGTCCCGTCCAAGAAGTTTGCTCCCCGGTTTATTGGGCCGTACAAGGTCTTTGAAGTCCTCAATCCTGTCTCCTTCCGACTGGAGTTGCCCCCATCTTTTCGAATACACGACGTGTTTCATGCCTCCCTCCTTAAACGCTGCTCCCCGTCCTTGGCTCCCTCGAGGAAACCTCCTGTTCCCGTTCTCACCCCTGAGGGGGTGGAATTCGAGGTGGCCAAGATTGTGGACAGCAAGATGGTCCAAGGCTCCCTCCAGTACCTGGTCCATTGGAGGGGATACGGGCCTGAGGAGAGGACTTGGGTACCCGCCCGGGATGTTCACGCTGGGGTATTGGTCAGGAGGTTCCACCTTCGTTTCCCCAATAAACCAGGTCCACTTAGAAAGGGTCCGGTGGCCCCTCATAAAAGGGGGGGGGGGTACTGTAAAGGATCTGCCAGGCACAGCTTCGGGGTTAACTTCCATAGGTAATCAGTCTTCACCTGAGTCTATGTCTCTGAGACTGACTCCAGCTTCCACCACTCAGGCTGGCAGGCTTAGGAGTGGGAGAGCCTATCGCAGCCTGGCCAGACTCAGCTAGCTCCCGCCCTCTGTCTATTTATACCTGCCTTTCCTGTTCCTCCTTGCTTGTGATTCTTCCCTTGTGGTTTCCTGGCCCAGCTACAGCTTCTGACTATTTGATCCTGCTCCATACTGACCCTGGCTTACTGACTACTCTCCTGCTCTGCGTTTGGTACCTCGTGCACTCCTGGTTTGACTCTGCTCGTTCACCACTCTTGTTGCTCACGGTGTTGCCGTGGGCAACTGCCCCATTTCCCTTAGCTTCTGTGTACCCTTGTCTGTTTGTCTCGTGCACTTACTGAGCGTAGGGACCACCGCCCAGTTGTACCCCGTCGCCTAGGGCGGGTCGTTGCAAGTAGGCAGGGACAGAGTGGCGGGTATCATTACAACTACACAGTGAAAATTAAAATCAATGGGCTTTTGTATGATGCACAGAGATGCCAGGTTCTCCAGAGCGAAATACTCTTTGTAGATTTTCTCTGCTCTGACTTATAGATGAGGGTCCCGAATGGGGAACCCGACCCCTGTTACCTCAGAATTCCCTAATAGGGTATCTAAATCAGACAAAACCTTTACACCTTTACATATTCCTATTAGCCCATGAAATTGATGTTATTGACCATGGAACGGTGAAGTCCGTCTTCCACATAGAAGGGCAGTTCTAGGTGACAAAATGATCTCATGATGAATTAAGCTGAAAATGTAATGTTTTTTGCAGCATAGGCAGTTTATTGTTGTTTTCTTTCGGATGGACATATCAGAAGCCATATAAACAATGCCCTTGAAAATTTCAGTCCATGGAGCTCTGACTCATTGGCACTTGACAGATCTGCTGGCTGTACATTTGTTTGCCTACTCTTGATTTAGTTGTACACATGTTTTGGTTTTGAAGAATAAATGACCTGTACACACTTATAACTTTAAATCGTAGATGGACATCTTCCAAATACAGAACAAGCTCCTATATCTGTTTTCACCAAGGTGCCCTATCGGAGTAGCTGTCAAACTCAAAATTCTGAATATCTACCGAGAGGTAGACTGAGGAATGTAGTGGACTTTATCTATTTGCTAACACTGGCAATGTAAAGTGGATTTGTACATCATGATTACAGTCAGCAGACTGCAGGGTTTTGATAAGAATTTTGAATAAAAGCTGATGTACAGTATTCTCTTATTTAGAGATTTAACAGACAAAATGCAGCATCTTTGTAAAGGGGGTTTTACACTGGGCGATTATCGTGCAGACGAGCGTTCATGCAACGCTCGTTGCCGATAATTGCCCTGTGTTAACAGGGGAACGATCAGCAGATGAACGAGCAAACTCTCGTTCAATTGCTGATCTTATGGTTTAAAAAAAGTTAAATATTATCATTGTCGGCAGCACGTCTCCCTGTGTAAACAGGGAGACGCGCTGCCGACATGATAATAATGTATGGGGACGAGCGATCAGAGTAACGACAGCTCGTCCCCATCCACAGCTCAGTCTGACAGGAGCAAACGAGCGCCGATCAACGATATCTCGTTGAGCGGCGCTCGCTGCATCGGCCTATTATGATTACGCCATTGAAGGAGTAAAAGGGCACTTTATCAGTCAAAAACTTTTCTATTGTCTACTTCACTGTATATGAAATAGGGAAAAGTCCATAGTTTCATGATCTGCAGGAAAAGTCAGGTAGCCAAACCTTAAAGTCACAGATGTAGTTTGCCAACAGCCCATGTGTTATAATGAATTTTAAAGGGAATGTGCCGCGAATTAAAAACATTTTTTACGTTACTTATTTTTATTTTATAAAGTTTTTTTGCTGTATTTTTTTTTTTCTTCCACGAAGTGGAAAGTATTAAAAATGTAATAATAATAATTTGACGTGTTTTCCTATGTTGGCCACCGGAGGAAGCACTTCCCAGAATTTCAGCAAGGTGAATCACGCAAAGCAGACCGACTTACTGCTGATGTAAATGTGGGAGCAGGGACGTAACTAGGAAAGAGTCCAACAAATCTACGATGTAGTTCAATAGGTCCAGCAGAGACTGCAAAACAAAAAAAATAAAGTTAGTAATATGAAAAATAAAAATACTAACCCTGTCCACACTGAGTTTTTTTGCAGGCAGAAAAATCTGCCTCAAAATTCCGTCTGGAATTTTGATGCAGATTTTGATCTGCCTGCACACCGTCTGCCCGCGTTTTTTGCTCATGGCCATTAAGCGCCGCGGGCAAAATACACTGCGAAAAACGCTTCTCTACCTCCCATTGCAGGTCTGCGGGGGCCCGCGACGAGGGGGGGCCGACAGCCCAAACATGCAGCCACACACACACACACACACACACCACTTACCTTTTAGTGCGGCCGGTCTCCAAAATGGCGCCGGCTTTCCCCCTATAATCCTGCTTTGATTCTGGTTGCTATGAACTGCGCATGCGCAGTACAGAGCTAGACGGCAGGAGTGCAGGACATAACGAACGGCTCCCGTTCGTTATGTCCTATTCCCTGTAGCTGCCATATTCCATCTGTGTATGTGTCGTTAAGAGACACAAACACAGATGAAATAAAACATGGCAGCCCCGAAAAGTTTAAGTAAAAAAAAAAATGCTGTCCAAAAGTAAATAAAGTAAATATAATGTTTTATTAAATAAAAACACAATTAAAATAAAAAAACATGACACCTTTCCTTTAAAATACTTGTGATATCTTCTTCAGTAAAATGGTTCGAGGCAAGAGTGAATGTTGTTTCACATTGTAAGAAATTGTTTTCTACATTTGAGAAAACTACGGCGTGTGCACAGCAATGCTGTGTATGAGGACCATCTATTCGATCATGGAATTAAGTAACCAGGCAGTGTAGTTTGTAATGTGTTGCACAGTCCATTATAAATATACCTATAGTTAAAGGGGCTCTGTCACCAGATTTTGCAACCCCTATCTCCTATTGCAGCAGATCGGCGCTGCAATGTAGATAGGAGTAACGTTGTTTTTTTTAAAAAAACGAGCATTTTTGGCCAAGTTATGACCATTTTTATATTTATGCAAATGAGGCTTTCTAAAGTACAACTGGGCGTGTTTAAAGTAAAAGTACAACTGGGCGTGTATTATGTGCGTACATCGGGGCGTTTTTACTTCTTTTACTAGCCGGGCGTTGTGAATGGGAGTGTATGATGCTGACGAATCAGCATCATCCACTTCTCTTCGTTAACACCCAGCTTCTGGCAGTGCACAGACACAGCGTGTTCTCGAGAGATCACGCTGTGACGTCACTCACTTCCTGCCCCAGGTCCTGCATCGTGTCGGACGAGCGAGGACACATCGGCACCAGAGGCTACAGTTGATTCTGCAGCATCATCAGCGTTTGCAGGTAAGTCGATGTAGTTAACGAAGAGAAGTGGATGATGCTGATTCGTCAGCATCATACACTCCCATTCACAACGCCCAGCTAGTAAAAGAAGTAAAAACGCCCCGATGTACGCACATAATACACGCCCAGTTGTACTTTTACTTTAAACACGCCCAGTTGTACTTTAGAAAGCCTCATTTGCATAAATATAAAAATGGTCATAACTTGGCCAAAAATGCTCGTTTTAAAAAAAAATAAAAACTTTACTCTTATCTACATTGCAGCGCCGATCTGCTGCAATAGGAGATAGGGGTTGCAAAATCTGGTGACAGAGCCTCTTTAAGAAATGGTGCTGCCGGCCATAGTTTGGTATATCCATTTTTCAACTTCCAGTAAATAAAGAAAATCTGCCTCATTGTATCCTTGGCTTCCTCTTTATATGGATTCTGTCAATAGAAATTGCCCTATAAAAAGAGGAGCATAGTAAAATAGTGTAACCTCACCTGAATATAATGCAGTTCCTTTTTCAGATTCGTGGCTCCGTTCCAGAAACATAAGTTTATTCGTAATATGCGAATTAACAGTTTGGAGCAATGAGTGCGTCACCGTTGCTCCAAACAGCTCTACTTTCTCTCCCCAGTCTGTCCCTCCCTCCCTTCCTTCTCTGATTGACCGGTCCACTGAAGATTCACGGGTCAAATTGGCTCTACTGTGCATGCGCCGATTATGTCACTAATCCGTGTGTAGTGTGACGTAATCAGCGCATGCACGGTAGTGCCGATTTGATCCGTGAATCTTCAGTGGACCTGTCAATCAGATAAGGAAGGGAGGGAGGGACAGACTGGGGAAAGAATGTAGAGCTGTTTGGAGCAACAGTGACGCACTCATTGCTCCAAACTGTTAATTCGCATATTACGAATAAACTTATCTAATAAACTTATCTTTCTGCAACGGAGACACGCATCTGAAAAAGGAAAACCGCTTTTATATTTAGGTGAGGCTACACTATCTTACTGGGCTGCTGCTTTTATAGGGCAATTTCTGGTGACAGAATCCCTTTGAGATCCTCTGCATTGATTTATGTTTTGTTTACACTGGCATCATGGCCTTATGACTTTTACGGGATCTATGATAAATCCGTTATGATCAGTGTGACAGATCCCTCATGATCTCTCAGAATCACAGACTTAGGCCTGATTTACACGAGCGTGTGCGTTTTGCGCGCGCAAAAAACGCTGCGTTTTGCGCGCGCAAAAGGCACTTGACAGCTCCGTGTGTCATCCGTGTATGATGCGCGGCTGCGTGATTTTCGCGCAGCCGCCATCATAGAGATGAGGCTAGTCGACGCCCGTCACTGTCCAAGGTGCTGAAAGAGCTAACTGATCGGCAGTAACTCTTTCAGCACCCTCGACAGTGAATGCCGATCACAATATACACCAACCTGTGAATAAAGAAAGACGTTCAAACTTACCATGAACTGCCTGCTTCCTCCAGTCCGGTCTCCCGGCCGTTGCCTTGGTGACGCGTCCCTCTCTTGTCGTCCGGCCCCACCTCCCAGGATGACACGGCAGTCCATGAGACCGCTGCAGCGGTGATTGGCTGCAGCCTGTGCTTGGCCTGTGATTGGCTGGAGCTGTCACTTGGACTGAACTGTCATCCCGGGAGGTCGGACTGGAGGAAGGAGCCGGGACTTATCGGTAAGTCCGAACTTCTGTTTTTTTTTACACGTATATGTATATTGTGATCGAAAGTCACTGTCCATGGTGCTGAAACGGTTTAAGTCTTTCAGCACCGTGGGCAGTGACTGTCTCCTGACGTCGCGTACCCGAAAATTTTTTGCCGGGTTCGGTCAAAACGAGTTCGGCCGAACCCGGTGAAGTTCGGTGCGCTCATCTCTATTTTGACACTCCGTTTGGATGTTTGTAAACAGAAAAGCACGTGGTGCTTTTCTGTTTACATTCATCCTTTTGACAGCTCTTGCGCGAATCACGCAGTTCGCACGGAAGTGCTTCCGTGCGGCATGCGTGGTTTTCACGCACCCATTGACTTCAATGGGTGCGTGGATGCGCGAAAAACGCACGATTATAGAACATGTCGTGAGTTTTACGCAACGCACTCACGCTGCGCAAAATTCACGCATCGTCTAAACTGCCCCATAGAGTAATATAGGTGCGTACGACACGCGTGAAAAGCACGCGCGTCGCACGCGCGTATATTACGCTCGTGTAAATGAGGCCTTAGGGTACTTTTACGTGGGCCGTGTAAACGAGCACCGATCAACGAGACACCTCGTTGATTGGCGCTCATTTGCTCCTTTCACAAGGAGCTAGTATAGGGACGAGCGATCGTTACTATGATCGCTTGCCCTCATACATTTCTATCATGTCGGCAGCACGTTATCATGTTTACACAGCAAGAAGTGCTGCCGACAGCGATACTACTTTCTGCGTTTAAAACGATGCAATCAGCCAGTGAACGAGCTTTTCCTCGTACATCAGCTGATCCTTTCCCTGTTTACACAGGGCAATTATCGGGAACAAGCATTCTGTGAATGCTCGTTGCCCGATAATTGACCGGTGTAAAAGGGCCTTTAGTCAATAAATCATCTTACACCAGAAACCCCAGTGCCAGACTATAAGGTAATTTCCTGCTAGTCATGCATCAGATTTCCATACCACTGAGTGCCAGATTAGAGGAATTTCACTGCAATATTGAGCTACACAGTTTAATAATATCTAATTGCATGTTTTCCTAAGGTTCTAAAATAAAAGAGGATTACCGGTATATTCTAGGTCTTTACAGGAACTGACATCAAAACAGCTGCAAAAATCCATCGTGCCAATATTTTCTATAAGAGGCTAGTTTTAGGAATCTGATCACAGTTTTTTTCTTTTTTATTTAGAATAAAGTAAAGTAAGGATAACTTTTTCCAAGCTCTTCATTTAATGAAGAAGCAACAAACCTAACATCTTGACCGAATTAATACCGCCGTCGACTACTTAATTGATTCCGTCAAAACGACGGAACCCTTGCACAACGGAGACCAACGGAAACCATTGGCATCGGATCCATCACCATTGAAACCTAAGGTTTCCGTTTGTGTCTGTCAGGGCTCTGTTCCGACGGAAAGCTCAGATGGAACGGAGCCCTAATGTAGATGTGAACGAAGCCTACGATTTGGCTCCAGCTACATATAATAGCACATTATTCCACCTGGTTTGTAAAAATTTGTCAAATGAGGATCATAAAATGAACATACAGTGGCGGATTAAGTTTACATGGGCCCTGGGCTGTTGACACAACTTGGGCCCCCTCCTTCCCCCTCACATGCAATTCAACCCCCCCCCAACTCGCTGACACAGTAAAGTACCCATCAGTGCCACTAACCTGATTGATACAGGCTTTAGCACTAGATACAGCTGCTCTGTATACAGGATACAAAGCAGTTGTATCTCAAAAAGTAAAAATCATTTTTAATAAGTATTTAGAAAGTTACACACTGAAACACTGTTTTGTTAAAGAAAAAAAAAAATTGTAACACCACTCTTCAAAGTGTAACTAAATGTAAAAAAATTTTTTTTACATGTCATAGTTATGTCAGACATAGTTATGTCAGAACTTTTAATCGGTGGGGGATCCGAGCACTGGGACCCCCACCGATCGCTAAAGTGAAGCTGCAAAAGCGCTCGATTAAATGCTCCGCCTCTTCGTTTCTGATCGGCATTCCTCGGAGTGGTGTACGTCCGTACATCTCTTGCTCGGCTTTCCGAGAAAGGCAGATCAGAAATGAAGCGGCACAGCGGTGACCTGAGCGCTTCGGCCCTTTTGTTTTAGCGATCCATGGGGGTCTCAGTCCTCGGACCCCAACCGTTCAAAATTTCTTACATATCACTATGACATGTCAGAAGTTTTTTTTAGAAGTTTAGTTATACTTTAAAGGGGTTTTCCCATGAGGGACATTTATGACACATCCTGTGGATCCTGTCCGATAGATGCGAGTCCCACCTCTGGGACCCGCAACTATCTCTAGAACCGGGCCCCCTAAACCCCGTTCTACCTCTTTCCGCTCTCGCTGCCTCCCAGCTACTTCCTGACTTCATGGACTTTTCGTAACTCTCTGTAACTTTCCGTAACTCTCATAGTAGTGAATGGCAGTTACGGAAGCAGCGTAGCATGCGAGCTACGCGGTTTCTGTAACTACCGTTCAGTTCTATGGGACTTACGGAAACAGTGTAGCTCAGCAAACTACGCGGTTTTCGTAACTCCCACCCATGAAGTCCAGGAGTAGCCGGGAGGCAGCGAGAGCAGAGAAAGCTAGAACGGGGTTTAGGGGGGCCCCGTTCTCGAGATAGGTGCGGGTCCCAGAGGTGGGACCCACATCTATGTGACATTTATGACATACCCTGTGGATATGTCATAAATGTCCCTGGTGGGAAAACCCCTTTAAGTAGTCAGACACCCCTCCCCTTGTAGTAAAATAACCACTGAGTGCTGTATGGGGGGGATTATATTGCAACAGGAGGTCAGATTGACTGACTGCTGAGGGCTCTATAGGGGAGTTTGAGTGTCTGACTCTGACGTCTCTGTGTGGGGTGGAGATCCCTCCCATAGAGGCCTCAGCAGTTAGTCGCTCAGACCCCGTCTATAGAGCCCCCAGCAGTCAGTCAGACAATCTGACCTCCCATTGCAATATATTAGTAACTACTGAGGGCTCTATGGGAAGGGGGGACTATACCGAAAGGGGGGGGGGGTCTAATCATATAAGTGACTGCAGAGGACTTTATGAAGGGGGAATAATCCACCCATCCCCCATAGAGCCCACAGTATTTATTATACAGCAGGGGGGTTGAGAGTCTGACGGCTGAGTGCTCTATGGGGGGATATTATTATTCCCCCATAGAGTCCTCTGCAGTGAGTTAGATGGACCCCCCCCTTTTCTATATAATTAATCCCTCCCTAGCGTCGGCCGATAAGTTTAAAGTTGGCTGGGGCAGGAGGCGAGTACCACGCTAACCTCACCACATGACCACTGGCCTGCTTTCCTGTTCCTCTCTGGTGGTGCGTGCATAGTCAAAGAGGCGTGTTCTAACTTCTACCACTAGCAGACGTGCCTATTGTGACGCACAAGAAAGTGCATAAAAGCAAAAAAGAGGGAATACGTGGGCGCTGCTTGGTTCCAAATAAAAAGTTGGTTTATTAGGTAAAAGCAAGGTGCAGGACAGATGCTACGCGTTTCAACGCCGGACTGGCGTACGTCTGCTAGCCCTATCCTGCCCTTGCAAATGCTGTCCCTCCCCAGGGCAGATTCTAGCTTTCCTGCTGCCTGAGGTGAAAATTGAAATGGCGCCCCCCCCCCCAGATTTTGATTGACATCCACTGGCTGTTCTACATCACTACTAGCAGCCTCCCCCAACTCTTGCAGATGCGCCGTTGTCTTGTATTGCCATGCGAGGTGCAGCCGGGCAGAGTACACCCCGCTGCATGGTGCGTGCCCAAGTAGTACAAGGCAATGGCGCATCTGAGAAAGTTGATGGAGCATGGTAGTGATGTAGAACAGCCAGGGGGATGTCAATCAAGCCTGGAAAGGTGGTTTTGGAGTCAGGATAGCGGCACCGCCCCATGACCCTTTAATGAGTAATTAGCATATAGTGTGCTCCATTTTAAAAGTTAATTTTATAGATTTTGCTGCATCTGAAAAAAACATACAGGGGAATATTTGGAAATGTTGTCAGGTCATGTATTACCGCATGGTGGCAAGTCAAGGGATTAAAACTACCTGACAGGTTCCCATGAAATGTACAATTCAATTCCATCTGCCCTGCAATTTTGTTATTATAAATATATCCTATATAATTCCAACTCCAGAACCAAGATCTGACATATACAGCTCCAGGACCAAGCTTATTACATGTATATATGTACTGAGCTTGGTTCTGTTACTGTATATATGTAATAAGCTTTGTCCTGGTGTTGTATATATGTACTGAGCTTGGTTCTGGTGCTGTATATTACGTAAATACAGTAACCGAACCAAGCTCAGTACATATATATACCACTACAGAACCAAGCTCAGTACATATATACAGCACCAGAACCAAGCTCAGTACATAAATACTGCACCATAACCAAGCTCAGTACATAAATACTGCACCATAACCAAGCTCAGTACATAAATACTGCACCATAACCAAGCTCAGTACATAAATACTGCACCATAAACAAGCTCAGTACATAAATACTGCACCATAACCAAGCTCAGTACATAAATACTGCACCATAACCAAGCTCAGTACATATATACAGCCCCAGAACCAAGCTCCGTACATAAATACAACACCAGCACAAATACAGCTCAATTTAGTGTAACCCCTGCCTTATAGGTTAAAACTACAGCTCCCAGCATGACTCAAACAATGGTAAGGATATGTGGGAGTTGCTGTCCCCCCCCCCCAAAAAAAAAACTTCATACCACCCATCATCTCGCTGCAGATCATGCAGTGGCTACATTACTGATTAGAGGTAGAATAAACATTTACATTGTGACTCACCAGTGACTTCATCTCAGATTCTAGTTGTTGTTTTTCTCTTTTCCTCTCCATCCGGTCCAGATCTCTATGATGACTTCTCCTGGCTACGACCCACATCTGCAGTTTGCCGCTCAGATGTCTTAAGCTTCTCACTTTTCAAACATTTCTGCACCTATAAACCAAGATAACATTCTCATGGTGCCTCACGCTACACCCCTAAATATAATAGTTCCATACACTACACCTCCAATTATAATAGCACCATACACTGTGTCCCTGATTATAATATCACCATACACTTTTTCCCTGATTATAATAGCGCCATACACTGCACCTCTAATTATAATAGCACTCCACACTGTGTCCCTGATTATTTACATAGTTACATAGTTACATAGTTAGTACGGCTGAAAAAAGACACATGTCCATCAAGTTCAACCAAGGGAAGGGAAAAGGGAAGGAAAAATTTCTACACATAGGAGCTAATATTTTTTTGTTCTAGGAAATTATCTAACCCTTTTTTAAAGCCATCTACTGTCCCTGCTGTGACCAGCTCCTGCGGTAGGCTATTCCATAAATTCACAGTTCTCACTGTAAAGAAGCCTTGTCGCCTCTGCAGCTTGAACCTTTTTTTCTCCAGACGGAGGGAGTGCCCCCTTGTTTTTTGAGGGGGTTTTACAAGGAACAGGATTTCACCATATTTTTTGTATGTGCCATTAATATATTTATATAAGTTAATCATGTCCCCCCTTAGTCTTCTTTTTTCAAGGCTAAATAGGTTTAATTCTTTCAATCTTTCCTCATAACTTAAATTCTCCATGCCCCTTATTAGCTTCGTTGCTCTTCTTTGTATTTTTTCCAACTCCAGGGCATCCTTTCTATGAACTGGAGCCCAGAACTGAACTGCATATTCTAGATGAGGCCTCACTAATGCTTTGTAAAGTGGCATTATTACATCCCTGTCCCGCGAGTCCATGCCTCTTTTAATACACGACAATATCCTGCTGGCCTTTGAAGCAGCTGATTGACACTGCATGCTGTTATTGAGTTTATGATTTACAAGTACACCCAGATCCTTCTCAACAAGTGAATCCGCCAGTGTAGCGCCCCCTAGGACATATGATGCATGCAGGTTGTTGGTACCAAGATGCATAACTTTACATTTATCTACATTAAACTTCATTTGCCAAGTGGACGCCCAAACACTTAGTTTGTTTAAATCTGCCTGTAATTCATGAACATCTTCCATAGTCTGAACTATATTACATAGCTTGGTGTCATCTGCAAAAATAGAAATAGTGCTATTAATCCCTTCCTCTATATCATTAATAAATAAGTTGAATAATAGTGGTCCCAGCACTGAACCCTGGGGTACACCACTTATAACCGGGGACCATTCAGAGAAGGAATCATTGACCACAACCCTCTGGATACGGTCCTTGAGCCAATTATCAATCCAATTACAAACTATATTTTCTAAACCTATAGTCCTTAATTTACCCATTAGGCGTCTATGGGGGACAGTGTCAAATGCCTTTGCAAAGTCTAAAAACACTAAATCCACAGCGGCCCCTCTGTCTAGACTTCTGCTCACCTCTTCATAAAAACAGATTAGGTTAGTTTGACAACTTCTGTCCTTCGTAAAACCATGCTGGCTGTCGCTTATAATACTATTTATTGTCACATAATCCTGTATATAGTCCCTCAATAGCCCCTCAAACATTTTCCCCACGATGGATGTTAAGCTTACTGGTCTATAATTACCCGGGGAAGACCTAGAGCCCTTTTTGAAAATAGGCACCACATTTGCCCTGCGCCAGTCCCTTGGCACTATACCAGTCACTAGAGATTCTCTGAATATTATGAAAAGGGGGACAGAAATAACTGAACTAAGCTCTTTAAGAATTCTAGGGTGTAACCCATCTGGTCCCGGAGCCTTGTGCACATTTATTTTATTTAATTTAGTTTGGACCATCTCTACATTCATCCAATTCAGTATATCAACTGATATATTAACAGCACTGGCACCGGCTACATCAGCTGCTCTTTCTTCTGTTGTATATACAGAGCTAAAGAACCCATTTAGTAACTCTGCCTTCTCTTGATCCCCTGTGATCAACTCCCCATTACCATTATCTAGGGGTCCTACATGTTCAGACCTGGGCTTTTTTGCATTTATATACTTGAAGAATTTTTTAGGATTTGTTTTACTATCCCTGGCCACCTGCCTTTCATTTTGTATTTTTGCTAATTTTATTACATTTTTACAGATTTTATTAAGCTCTTTATATTTTACAAAGGCTACAGCTGTACCCTCAGATTTGTATTTTTTAAATGCCCTTTTTTTGTCATGTATTGCCCCTTTCACAGAAGGTGTAAGCCATGTGGGGTTTAATTTGAGTCGTTTATACTTGTTACCTGTAGGAATAAATTTTGCACTATAATAACTCAAAGTAGATTTGAAAATCTCCCATTTATCATTTGTTCCATTATTTGACATTAGTTCTTCCCAGTCTATATCCTGAATTGCAGCCCTCATCCTGGGGAAATTGGCTTTCTTAAAATTAAATGTTTTTGCCCTCCCAGCCTGCGTTTGTTTTTTACAGTATAGGTAAAATGTAACTATATTATGATCACTGTTACCGAGGTTTTCACGAACATTGACATTCCCAACAAGATCTGCATTATTAGAAATGACCAGATCCAACAGAGCTTCACCTCTAGTCGGGTCTTCCACAAATAGCACCATACACTGTGTCCCACACACAGACACAGTGTTCCCTGTAGATCGTGTTCCCTGTAGATCGTGTTCCCTGTAGATCGTGTTCCCTGTAGATCGTGCTCCCTGTAGATCGTGCTCCCTGTATATCGTGCTCCCTGTAGATCGTGCTCCCTGTAGATCGTGCTCCCTGTAGATCGTGCTCCCTGTAGATCGTGCTCCCTGTAGATCGTGCTCCCTGTAGATCGTGCTCCCTGTAGATCGTGCTCCCTGTAGATCGTGCTCCCTGTAGATCGTGCTCCCTGTAGATCGTGCTCCCTGTAGATCGTGCTCCCTGTAGATCGTGCTCCCTGTAGATCGTGCTCCCTGTAGATCGTGCTCCCTGTAGATAGTGCCCCCATAGAGCCCCCTGTAGATAGTGCCCCCATAGAGCCCCCTGTAGACAGTGCCCCACATATAGCCCCCTGTAGATAGAGGTCTACATATAGCGCCCCCTGTATATTGTGCCCTTCATATAGTCCCCCTGTAGGTTGTGTCCCACATAAAGCCTCCCTGCAGATTGTGCCCCACATATAGCCCCCCTGCAGATAGCGCTCTACATATAGCCCCCTGGAGATAGAGCTCTACGTATAGCGCCCCCTGTATATAGTGCCCCACATATAGCCCCCTGTAGATAGCGCTGTTGTGCGGTTCGCCCATATGATCATCTGCCACTGTGAACCGCCCATATGATGATCCGCCACTATGAACATATACTACATGAATATAGAGACTTGGCTCAGGTAGCATCTGAATTTTCACACGTAAAGCTGAGCAGTGGAGATGACAGATGATTCTATACTTTAGCTTTCCTGTGAAAATGCAGCACTAATTATTATCCATGAGAATAGATTCCCAACTGTAGTGCTCTGCAGCACTGACCTAGATGTATATGTTAGTTTGTTATGCTCAAGTGCCTTGCTCAGTGGACCGGAAGATAGCCACGCTAAGCCAAAATACTTTACATTTTTACTATTAATTGCAAAAACTTGGCAGAAAAAAAATGGATTACTGAAACTAGTTTATATGCCTTCTCAAATGCAAAATATTGATTTCCTTTTAACTCTTTATATGAGATATTCAACATACTCTTATGTTTCTAAGGATTTGTCTCATTGCTTGCTCGTTTGTTTTGATTTTTTTTGTCATCTTTAGTTTGTTACTTCCCCAATTGTAAAGCGCGGTGGAATATGTTGGCACTATATAAATCTAGTTAATTTGATTATTCTTATTACTTTATAGGCAGCTCAAACATAAAATGAAGCAACATACACAATATTGTCTGGCTGTGAAAGTGGCAACTGGGGATGTATTACAGTTTTCTCATAATTCTGAATGGCAAATCTACCTATGAAGTGATATGAAGTAACACCTGCCATGCATGACAGCCATGTGGAGGATGCTTATAAAATGTAACGTGTTGCAGCAAAGCTGTGTTGTGTTTCCAATCACATATTAATCTGTTGCAACATGACTACGTACAGCTACGGGCCCCTACCTTGCTACACCCCACAAAGTGAAATCTTGCTAGTGTAGATTTCCGCTATAATTGACACCATTTTTCTGGTGTAAATTATAGCAAATCTGTCAAGTCGTGGTGGCCCCTTCCTTTGTGTTAAAGGCTGTCCCCTTTTTAACAAAAGTGGTGAGGACATCATAAAATGCTCGCCACAAATTGCGTCTTTTGGTCCTTTTGCAACATTTCTACTCCAGAAAACTGCCGAAGAAAGGTTGATAAATTCTCCCCTATGTGTGTCATGCAACTTTCATCGCCCAAATTTAAAAACCAGAGACAAACTGCAGCAGCAAATCCTACCTGGGTACCACATGGAATTCCGTCTGAGGGAAGAAAAAAAAGTCAATTCTTACTTCTCCTTGGCCTACCATAGCAACACGTCACGGCTCCCAGGGCTGATATCGGAGCTACAGATCTCCTGGGATGCCATTTTCTCCCATGTGTCCATTTCTACCTGTGATTGGCTGCAGCAGTTGCATAGAGGGGGGGGATCCCAGAAGGCCAGCAGTAGAGACTATATGGGGAAGGAGTGCGGCGATGCAATGGGAACGCCAGGAGCAGTGAGAATCATTTTGTTTAAAAGTGGAACGTTACTTGTGATTTTTTCTGCAAATTCACAGCTTTTCTGCAGCAAGAATAGCAAGACTTGCAATTTGTTGCAGAGTTTCACCTCCCTATTGAACTCTATGGGGAAAGTCTGCATCAAATATGCAACGATTCCACAGCACAAATTGACATGCTGCGGTTTCAAAAATCTGCACCTCAGGCGAATTTCTGCATGGAAATTTTCAGCATCTCATCCACTTTGCTGCTACTGTAATCCACTGCAGATGGAAAATCTGCAATCTGAGCAATTGTGCTACATCTGCAGGAAGCCTTAGGCCAGGATCACACACACAGTTTTAATGCAGTTTTTGGCTCCGTTTTTTGAGCCAAAGCCAGATGTGGATCCTATAGGAAGAAAAGGTATACATAAAAGAATGATGCATCTCTTGTTTTTTTGTATCCACTTCTGTGTCACAAACGGCATCAAAACTGTGTGTGTGTGATCCTGGCCTAACAGAGTTCCTGTTGTAGTGCGCACAAAAAAAAATAAAAAGAAACACAAGTATCAGCTCATGGAAGCAAACTTTGTGCACATGGTTGTAATGTGAACATATGCATACATCTTCATTTCTATGTGTAGGACTAATGACACCAAATATTAATTGTAATAATGATTTTGAATATATTAACATCAATATAAATTAATTGGTGTCCATGTGGAGAAAAATTGAAACATGATTACTTTGCTAGCAACACAAGCCAAGCACTAAACTTGTAGAGAGGTGTAAATCGTGCTATTCGAGCTGCCTTTCTACTTAACAGCTAAGCACACACAGACCGGTTTCCTGTTCAGATCACTTGTGTTCAGACAGTTCTGTTTAATGCACATTCTTCACATTACTCACACAAAAGCTGCTTTTTTTTTTTTTTTTAATCTCTCCCCACCTGGTTGCTTTCAGTGACACATCAGATGGGAATATCTGTGTGGTCCTAAATGTGTTCCCTGCTATGTGATTAGGGCCAGAATGTAATCTTACCTATATAGTTCCATGAAAAAGTATTTGCCCCCTTCCCATTTTCATCTATTTGTGCATATCACCCTTGTTTCAGATCGGCAGTCTACTTTTAATATTAGACAATGATAACCCAAGTAAACACAAAATGCTGTTTTTAAATGATGAATTAATTTATGAAACGGAAAATGATGTTCAGTCCTGCCAGGCCCTATGTGAAAAAGTAATTGCCCCCTTAGCTACTAAATCATCTAGTTAAAGAGGCTCTGTCACCAGATTTTGCAACCCCTATCTCCTATTGCAGCAGATCGGCGCTGCAATGTATATAAGAGTAACGTTGTTTTTTTTTTTAAAACGAGCATTTTTGGCCAAGTTATGACCAGTTTTCTATTTATGCAAATGAGGCTTTCTAAAGTACAAGTGGGCGTGTATTGTGTATGTACATCTGGGCGTTTTTACTTCTTTTACTAGCTGGGCGTTGTGAATAGAAGTGTATGATGCTGACGAATCCGCATCATCCACTTCTCTTCACAACGCCCAGCTTCTGGCAGTGCACAGACACACAGCGTGTTCTCGAGAGATCACGCTGTGACGTCACTTCCTGCCCCAGGTCCTGCATCGTGTCGGACAAGCGAGGACACATCCGCACCAGAGGCTACATTTGATTCTGCAGCAGCATCGGCGTTTGCAGGTAAGTCGATGTAGCTACTTACCTGCAAACGCTGATGCTGCTGCAGAATCAACTGTAGCCTTTGGTGCCGATGTGGCCGACACGATGCAGGACCTGGGGCAGGAAGTGAGTGACGTCACAGCGTGATCTCTGGAGAACACGCTGTGTGTCTGTGCACTGCCAGAAGCTGGGTGTTA
The DNA here is from genome assembly GCF_050947455.1 of Rhinoderma darwinii. NCBI lineage: Eukaryota > Metazoa > Chordata > Amphibia > Anura > Rhinodermatidae > Rhinoderma > Rhinoderma darwinii. The sequence continues at coordinate 220,471,348 of NC_134687.1, forward strand.
ACGAAGAGAAGTGGATGATGCTGATTCGTCAGCATCATACACTTCTATTCACAACGCCCAGCTAGTAAAAAGTAAAAACGCCCAGATGTACATACACAATACACGCCCACTTGTACATAACTTTAAACACGACCAGTTGTACTTTAGAAAGCCTCATTTGCATAAATATAAAAATGGTCATAACTTTGCCAAAAAATGCTCGTTTAAAAAAAACCAAAACAAAACGTTACTCTTATCTACATTGCAGCGCCGATCTGCTGCAATAGGAGATAGGGGTTGCAAAATCTGGTGACAGAGCCTCTTTAAATAAATTCAGTTGACATTTGGGTTAAATTTCACTAGCCGCACCAAGGCAGGATATCTGCCAGACCTGTTGAATTTAAACATCACTTAATTAAAACCTGTCTGGCAATGTGAAGCAGGCTAGAAGATCTCAAAAAGCAGCACATGATGCCACGTTCTAAAGAGGTTCAAATACAGATGCCGAACAACAAAGTTATTAAAATCTACTGTTCTTTAAAGGGTCGCAATGCCATTGTTAAGGCTCTGGGACTTCAGCGAACAAGGTAATGAGAGCCATTATCCACAAATTGAGAAAACTTGGAACAGCGGTGAACCTTCCCAAGAGTGGCCGGCCTACTAAAATTTCACCAAGAGCGCATCGATGACTCATCCAGGAAGTCACAAGAGAACCCAGACAAACATTTAAAGAACTGCAGGACTCACTTGCCTCAGTTAAAGAGGCTCTGTCACCACATTATAAGTGGCCTATCTTGTACATGATGTGGTCAACGCTGTAATGTAGATTACAGCAGTGTTTTTTATTTAGAAAAACGATCATTTTTGACGGAGTTATGACCTATATTAGCTTTATGCTAATGACTTTCTTAATGCCCAACTGGGCATGTTTTACTTTTTGACCAAGTGGGCGTTGTGGAGAGAAGTGTATGATGCTGACCAATCAGCGTCATACACTTCTTCCCATTCATTTACACAGCACATAGTGATCTAGCTAGATCACTATGTGCAGCCACATACACGCATTAACGTTACTCAAGTGTCCTTAGAGTTAATAGACATCACTACCAGCCAGGACGGGCTTGTTCAAGTCCCCTAGGGGGACAAAAAGAAACTAAATATACTGTTACATTGAGGGGTTTTTAATATACAAAATAAAGACATTTTCAAAGAACCCACAATTTTTTTCCCTAAAGTAATGTAAATAAAAACAAAATCAACATAATTGGTATCGCCGCGTCAGTAAATGTTCAAACTATTCTAATATAGTTAACTCACACAGTGAATGCCATAAAAATAAATCAATAAAAAATGTACCCCAAAATGGTACAAATAACTTGCCCCTCGGAAAACAAGCACTCACACCTCTAAGTAAATGAAAAAATGTAAACGTTATAACACTCAGAATATGAGAATTTTATTTTTTTTAACAAATACTTTTATCTTTTTAAAAATAGTAAAACATTAGCAAAATCTATATAAAAAGTATTTTTAAAAAACTATATTTTTTAAATGGGTTTCTCTTCCTTTTGGAGTAGATTCTGGCTTTGCTAAAACCCCTATTCATAGTTTCTAGGCTCCTCCGTGAGTTGGACATTGACTTACAGGGAAGCTACCTCAAATAGGTGGCACTCGAGAGATTGTTTTCCTTCTCCCCGAGGAGAATTAACCTGCATATTTTCTTCCCCATGGAGCATTGCCTGTAAGACTCCATACAGGTGATTGAGTACAGCCCCCTCCCTCAGAAACCCGGGGAGATGCATACAGGACTTTCATTTGTATATAGTGTATCCTGCTTTATCCAGGCCGCCAGCAGTACGTGTCAATAAATCACCAATCTTCTAATAATAATGAGATGACTCTGTTTATCATGTTCCAATCTATTTAGCAAAGATAACAAGTGAGTTACAGAAAACAGGAAATGTCAGCCTTTTGTGTGTGTTCTAGTGGCCAGTGTCAAACCTGAAATATGTTAGTGGAAAGTAATATTTTTTCTTTCTTAAATCTGAATGAATAGCTTTCCTACAGCTAGAGCTACAAAGAAGATTAATGCTGTAATTGTAATTTGATATGTAATTTTCAGAAAGTACATAATAAGTGCAGATTTGGATGGGCTGGATATTTAATGAGGAGAGAAGAAAGTGATACCGCTAAAAGGTTCTATTAAGCGAACCATGAAGAAATAGAAAGAGAGACCAAGGCTGAGGTGGTGCAATGAGTTGAAGGAGGATATTGCATTTATTGGTTATATGATTGAAGAACCGCTACATTAAGAGAGTTGTCTCTCTATTGCCACCTAAGTCACCTGTAGGTGGCACTAGAGAAACTATTTGTCTTCCTTCTGGAGGAGAGATATTTTAAATACTGTTTTCCAAAAGTGCATTACCCATAAGATTCCCCACTAGCTGGATCTCCCCAAGGATAATCATTACCTTCCGTGAGGCAGTACACACAGCATCTCACAGCCACCCAGAACCCTATTCTTTATTGATGAGGAGCAACTACTCTGAAACAGTGCTGTCTAACCGTCTTTGGTTTGGCTGCTAAGCCAAGTTATGTTTCAAGGTAATCAATCGCCTATAGGTTGCAATAGGGAGAAAATTGTATTTCTTCAAGAGGAAAGCTATTTGCATACATTGAGAGAGCATTGGAAACCAGAGGCTCTATCACCACTAGTTTACAATTAGTTTTCTGGGTTAGAAAACAAATAGTAATACAAACGTCTGACCGTTCCAGAAAGGTTGGACCTAATTATATGGAAGAAAACTATTTTAATGATGAGATTTAAATACCTGATCTTTGTTATGAGGGATGGACACGTAATACAAGAGGAATTCTTTCCAAAACATTCACATTTGCGTATTTTGGTCCGTATTTTGCATTCGTATTTCCAAGCCAAAACTAGGAGTGGAACATAAACAGAAAACACATGTATAATGGAAAGATTTGCACCTCTTCCTAGTTTTTTAACCATTCCTGTTTTTAACTTCCAATTATTGATACAAAATACTGACCCAAATACGCAAGTGTGAATGAGATCTAACTTCTTAAACTTAGTAGCTAGAAAAAGTTTCTTCTGATTGTCTGCTAAAAAAAAGAATTCCTTTAGTACGAGCCTGAGATGCATTTATATGGATCCTAATGATGCAGAGACAAGAATGTACATGGACCATTACCAGAGCTTTGCGTGGTGTCAGCAGCCTGTATTATATGAAATGCTAATGTTGTCCGCAATCCTAAGATCCAGAAAGATGATAAATTTAGGCTTGTCCTGGCAAAATAAACATATGCAAAGCCTGAGTAATGGAATATTTTCCAGTATATTATCAAATATTTATTCAGTACTGATTGTCTGTAAATCTGATCTGGATTCCTTATTAGTGAACTGCTACGTGATTCTCTTATTGGGTTTTTTCTTTCTTTCTGCAACATATCTGACACTGGAAGTGTGATAGATGGTTGTGTATTGTCTTTGCAGCTAATATGTTAATAGCCTGAAAGTAAATATCAGAAATGTACAATTTATTCACATTTATTCACTTTTGAAGGGAGAAAGGTCACAATATTTGCAAATAGTAAACTACTTTTCTAGAATGTATTTAGTAAAAGGCAATAATCCTAATTTATGTAAATGGAACATGAGTTGGAACATGAGTTGCTCTGAAGTTTAATGCATTAAAGTGATGACTAGAAAAGCTTGACAAGTAAGGCTACATTGTAGAATGACTGTATTTATGACTATTCTAGCTATTCATGTGGCTAACCTACACTTATATCTTAGAACATCTAAAACACCATTGCCGTTGTGTAATAAATTAATAACATGGTTTTGGCAGGGCTGCTTGGAGACTTTTTGTAGTGCCACCTTCCAATATTAATTATCAAGAACCAGCTGCAGTACATGGGAGTGCACTGTGTTGCATACAAAGTATTCCTCTGACCTGCAGCTGTAGTGTGATGGTTACCATTTACAGCATTATTTACCGCGATTTGTCATGATTTTGCGATGTGGATGAAAACTGCTTTGCAAAATCCTGGAAATTTGTGCTTAAAGAGGCTCTGTCACCAGATTCTCAAATCCCTATCTCCTATTGCATGGGATCGGCACTGCAATGTAGATAACAGTAACGTTTTGTTTTTTAAAAAACGTTCATTTTTGGCCAAGTTATGAGCAATTTTATATATATATATATATATATATATATATATATATATATATATATATATATGCAAATGAGCTTTGAAATGGACAACTGGGCGTGTTTTTTTTCGTATGTCCAACTGGGCGTGTATTGTGTTTTTAACTGGGTGTGTTTACTTGTTTTACTAACTGGGCATTGTAAATAGAAGTGTATGATGCTGACTAATCAGTGACCAGTCAGCATCATGCACTCCTCTCCATTCATTTACACAGCAGCATCACTATCTTACTAGAACGATGTGCAGCCACATACACAAGTGTCCTGATAATGAATATACATGACCTCCAGCCATGACGTCATGTGTATTCAGAATCCTGACACTTCTGAATCTTTTCTGTGAGATTCCAGCAAGCCACGCGTAATCTCGCGAGATTACGAGATTTTGTTTCCCTTGCTGGATAATTAAATGAATGAGGTGGGTCCAAGCCAAAAGTGGGATTGCAGACTCTTACCTGTCCTAAAACTTTGGGGGGGGGGGGGCACAGGACTCCCTGATATGATCTACCACCAAGCCTCTACTCTTTTATATACTTAATCGACTGGCACTTCCATTCCACTACGAAACAATGGGTGGCAATAGAGCAAGAGGGTATTTCAAAGCCACTTAACAAAGTGCCCGAGATACAACTGACTAACAAATTGTGAACAGATCCATCGCTATTGATAGCGATAGTCCGCTTACACCCATATTCGCTAACCCAATATTATCTCCGGGATGGCATAGAAAATCTTTACTCAGCTGGCGAGTAGTGGATGATCCACCTCTTCATCCTTTGAGGTGCTGACAGTTCGCAATCTGTCTTCCAGATTCTCCTGGCTGGAGTACTCGCAGCATCTGAAGGGCTCTTCTTATTGAGGTTGCTGCCTGCACATATGATCCCTTTTCTATAGAACTAGCAGGGGTGACCCCAGCTTTATACGAGCTTGGGAACAGGAGTTGAGAACTACAATCCCCCGCTGGACAGGCAAAAGGCATTCATCTTCACACATAAGCTTTCTATAGCTTGTACTATAGAATTCCCTAAGCCGCAAACAACTCCACATAACATGTGTAAGGTCAGCGCCATGTTCCTCACATCTATAACAGGAGTCCCCTTTATATCCCATCTTATAAAGAAGTAGAGGAGTCCTATATACCCTATGCAAAAGGAAGAGTTGGGAAAGACAATACATGTCACTCAGGGATGTGCTAGGTACCGATTATAGAATGTCGACTGTCCTGCCAAACCTCTTCATCAATCTGACCTAGATCTCTCTCCCATCTTTCTTTTATATTAAGAGGCCTAGTTTTAAGAGTGGAATCCAGTAGAGAGACATACAGCAGGAAAATCATGCCCCTAGTGTTTCTGATGTACTATGCTTCGGTTCGTGTACAAGGGAAGGGAGTGAAGGATTATAGTACTGATACACCTAAATTAGCATTTCCATTCTTTGTTGGTCTTGTTTGACCAGTTTACTTCTGTTCTTTGAAATAAAAAAATTCCGTACACTTGGTTAAATAAAAACATAAAAACGTCCTGGGGAAATAAGTATCTCTGTATCAGACATGCGCTTTCTTCAGTGGATGTTTCCAGCCCATATCTTCCACGTCAGGCTATACTTTTTTATGCTAATAAGCCCCCTAAGGTTAATCGTATTTCTCTATTTTACGGCTTATTTACCACTCATACCCCTACTGCTAAATTCTCGTATATGTCCACATGGGATATTGAGCTAGGTTTGTATATCTCTCTTCAAGATTGGTTAAAAGCCTTGGCATGGGTGCGAAGAGCCTCCAAGAGCTCGATACATTGGGAAATGTCTAGGAAAATTTCCTTCCGATGGTATCTTACACCTGCACGTGTGGCTAAAATGTCAGGCTCTGTATCGGAGTCTTGTTGGAGGGGTTGTGGAGCAAAGGGTACGTACATGCATTGTTTTCTCCCTCTGGTTGATTGCTTTCCAGCTCATCTCTAAAATCTTGAAATCTAATATAGTGGCTTCTCCTGGTTTGGCCTTGTGCTTTCTGGGTGTGGACCACCTCCCCGCCTTTGGGCGTATAGTTATGTCGCATATCCTTATGGCTGCGAGACTTATGATAGCACGTAAATGGAAGTTGGCGGATCCTCTAAAGTTAGTTAATCGGGTTCCGATTTCCTATCATATGGAGAATTCATGGTCTACTAAGACTCACTCACTAGCTAAATTTGAAAGAGCCTGGAAACCTTGGAGCGAATTTGCTCTAAGCCCGGATTTGACCTGAGCTCCACTTTCCCCTTTTGCTTGATTCTGGATGTAGGGTCTATATTTCGATGGTTGTCAGTATATTCTGTATTGATTTGTCTCCTGTCATACAGATGTGTTATATGTAGAACAGAGCTGTTCTTTTCTATATTGTACTTGATTGCATATGAATCCCTGTAATGTATGTGTTACTTTATATTTATATGTCTTGGGGAGATCCTCATGTTGAGTATCCTCCCTTCTTGGTTTAGTTCTTTTCTAAAATTCAATAAAAACTTTACTGGGAAAAAAAATCCCTGTGGAAATTCAGCAATTTTTCATTCAAATGAATGTTTTGTCACTGACAAAATTTCAGTCATTCCTATGTGGCCACAAGCATAGTGCCTGCATGGTCAAAGAGAAATGGCATAGCCCGGTTCTAGGATATATATATATATATATATATATATATATATATATATATATATATATATATATATATAAAGCAGCACTTCATAAATCGGGTTTCTGGTGCTATGCGGTCCTAGCCTTGATCCAAACGGTCCTATAGATATATTCAAAATGATCGCAGCACTCCCAAGGTGTGCTGCTATCATTTTGTGTGTATATATATATATATATATATATATATATATATATATACAGTATGCCTGCTTGCATGAGTTAATGAAAATAATAGCCATAGTCAAAGATGGGCATTATGTGAGGTGTCATGGAATGATCATGTGTTTTTCCCCTCACATATTACATGTAGAATTGCTTAGCAATATTATTGCACTGTAATGAACCTCAATAACAAACAATGAAGGGACAGTTGGGGCTTGATGCAGTTTTATTCTGTTAGTGTCTTCTGTGAACACCACTATGTATACCATATTTCATATGGTTCTGCCACTCATGTAGAAGTTGTTGTTTTTTTTTCGCTCCTCCAACTTATTTGTATACACTGTTATTGCTCTAAAGAGTACAAAAAAAAATCATTGAAAACATCTGTTTTGATGAGATTTGTTTGGAGCAACGAGGGCGTCGCCATTGCTCCAAATAGCTCATGCTTCTCTCCCCAGTCCGTCTCTCCCTCCCTTTTTTCTCTGATTGACAGTGCCAGGCATTCTCCTGAGCACTCCTCTGCTTCTGAATCGGCGCATGCGCAGTACAGTACTGAAGTTTCACGGGTTGAATCGGCTTTACTGCGCATGCGCCGATTACGTCACATTATACCCAGATTAGTGTGACGTAGTCGGCGCATTCGACACGTGAAACTTCAGTGATGTACTGAGCATGCCTGGCCCTGTCAGAGGAGGAAGGGAGGCACTGGGGAAAGAAGGTAGAGCTATTTGGAGCAACGGTGACGCCCTCGTTGCTGCAACAGCTCATTTGCACATAAAGAATAAACTTCTATTTCTGCAATGGAGCCACACATATGAAAAAGGAAAACTGCATTATGTTCAGATGAGGTTACTCTATCCTACTGTGCTGCTGCTTTTATAGGCCGATGTCTGGTGACCGAGTTCTTTTAAGAAGAGGTACAGGTATACTTTAATAATTTGGGAGTATTATTTCATATCGCCTACTGCTTCAATTGGTCGCTCATAGAGAAAAACTGACTGAATCAGTAACACATTGAAAAATCCTACTCACTTGTCCTTTTGTTGCCTGTGGGCATCTTGTAAGATACCTGATACCTAGTTTTTGTTTTGTAATTCTTTGGCAAAAGCCTTGGTTTGAAAGAAGTCCAAAAAAATCTTTGCTGCATTATGAAAGCGCGCACTCACGGTGTCTCGCTGCATGTGCAATTGAAGAGAGTACTTTGTCAATATGTCATTCCTGGAGAAATTGGCAGCTAATTTCCATGTGTGTTACAAAAAAATGCACATCCCCTCAGGGAAGAAAAGACGATTAGGTCACGTGCTATTTTGGGCAGCATCCAGGAATGTCAGGGAAACAAAAGTAGTTATAACAAGACATAAAACCAGAAAACATATTTAACAAGGCTACGAAGACATACTTCTGAAAAAAAGACCAAGATAATTCACACCATTAACACTGATTGCTTGTGTGTTACAATGACAGCCAAGGGCAATCGTTTCAGAAAGTCTGAAGTTTGCAAAAACCAAGCAAAATCAGCCAATGTGAAGAATACAATTTTGGCATGGGTCATTCACACCTTTGTAGGGCAATTTATTTCTTTTTTTCAATAAAAAGGTTAGTCAGTGTGATTAGTGCAACTTTCTAAATAGTTTTTATAAAATAGTTTTCATTTTTGAGAGATACAGCTACTCTGTATTCTCTATACAGAGCAGCTGTATTGTTCGCTATGTCCTAAATCCGTCATTCCCGCAGACCTGGCAGGAGCAGGATTTCGCGCTAGATACAGCTGCTGTGTATAACAAATACAAAGCAGCTGTATCTCAAAAACTTGAAATTAATTTTTAATAAAAACTATTTAGAAATTTGCACTAATCACACTGATAGTTCACACATTGCCTAAATACTGCTTATATTCCGCAACGGAATTCAATGCGGAAAATCCGCAGCATAATACAGTGTCAGCAAAGAGAATGAGATAAAACAAGTCTCATCCACACGCTGCGTAAATACTGAGCGGAAAAACACTCAGAAATTGACATGCGGTGCAGAATTTTATTCCGCAGCATGTCCGTTGTATTTGTGTAAACGCAGCTTATTTGTTGCGGGTTTTCCTTATTGAATTCGATGGTGAAGTAAAATCTGCAACAAATAGTAGTTTTGTTTTTGTTGGCAGAATTGCAGCAATTCCGCTGCAAAAAAAATGCAACTCTAATGTTTGTTTTTTTTAAATTATACTTACCCAGAAGTCTGTGTATTTTCCTCCTGGCCGGCCTCCTGGGATGACGTTTCATCCCATGTGACCGCTGCAGCCAATCACATGGGATGAAACATCATCCCAGGAAGCCGGCCTGGATGACGTCAGAGGGCCGGACTTCGGTGATGACTTTTCATCCCATGTGACCGCCGCTGCAGCCAATCACAGGCTGCAGCGGTCCCCTAGGATGAAACAACACCCCAGGAGGCCGGTCTGCTAGCAGGCCAGTTAATGCTGCAGTTTTCCGCAGCAGGCATTCCAGGCGAAGAACTGCATCACAGTTTGGTGCGTCTTTTCGCCCGGAATTCCCTGTGTAACTTTACGCAGTGTTTCCGCCCCGTGTGAAAAAAATGGCCTTCAAAGGTTTACATAGCCTTTAAAGGAAAACTGTCAAATAAACATATTTATCTTGTGTATAGAACATCGCATTATTCTATTTTATTACTTATTCGTTTTTTCTCATTCATAGGCTAGATTCACATGAACGTGTTCGTTTGCGTCCGTAAAAAACACTGCGTTTTTTCCTACGTTGCAGCTCCGTGTGCCATCAGAGTTTGTTCCGTGCGGCATCAGTTTTTAAAGGGAGTCTGTCACCAGAATGTCCGAGTTAAACTAGTAACGAGGTATTGTAGAGGAGACTAACCTGTTTCTAAGGTTTCTTTTCATTTTCTACTTACTGCCTCCTTTGTAGAGAAATACGTTTTATTAAGTTTATGCTAATGAGCATTTAGGTGCAATGAGGACGTTACCATTGCACCTAAATGCTCTTACTTCGCTCCCCAGTTCATCCCCCCCCTCCCTCCCTTCTTACATTGATTGACAGGGGCCAGGCAGCGTAATCGGCGCGTTCATGCCTGGACCCGTACTATCTGTAACGCGCGCGCGTCTCTGCTCTTCACTCGGCGCATGCACAGTACGATCGTTCTGCTCGACCTTCTAATCGGCAGTACTGCGCATGCGCCAAATAAAGAGCAAGGACGCTGCACATGTAAGAAGGGAGGGAGGGGGGGTTGAACTGGGGAGCGAAGTGTGAGCAATAAGGTGCAATGGTAATGCCCTCATTGCACCTTATTTCTCTACAAAAGTGGCAGTAAGCAGAAAATGAAAATAAACCTTAGAAACAGGTTAGTCTCCTCTACAACACCTGGTTACTAATTTAATACGGACATTCCGGCTCCCTTTTAATGTTGGTGTTGGTGTACGTTTTTTAATTTATTTTTTCAACATCTCTTTAGCAACTGGTGTGTGAATCACAGACAGCACACGGAAGACGTCCATGTGCTCTCCGTGATTTTCACGCACCCTTAGACTTGGTGTGCAAAAACGCAAGAAAATTGGACATGCAGTGAGTTTCACGCAACGGACACATGCTGCGTAAAAAACACTGCATGTCTGCATAGCCCCATTGAATTTCATAGGTCCGTGAAAAAAACGGACAGCACACGGACGTGAAGTGCGCTCGTCTGAATAAGACCTTGTGTGTCTTTATTAGGTTAACATGTGCTTATAATATTGATCAAAAGAGAACATCCAATGAACCCAGTAGTAACAAGCGACTTAAAGCTAAATCCTTGTTTTCAGCAAAATGTCTGCACACACATCGTTCATAACTTTTATTTTCTTGGTCCTGCAATGGTCCTTGTTTCTTATATACGTTTCCTGCAGAGATATTCAACCATATACCTAAAATAGTTGTATACGTCTGCTAGTTATTTCCATTATCTGCCATACCCCTTCCAGACATATACGGCATGATATGAACAGAGCCTATGCGATCCATCAAACCTATTTCTGTACATTTGTTCTATTATATAGCAGATTTAATTTTCTGTGACCACTTTCATGAATGCAGGGTTACATTCAAGCCCACATTTAGTGAATTGGGAGTCACCTGCACTTGAATCAAGTGGAGCTGAAGAATGATAAACTTGGAACCTATTCTATAATGAGAACAGAAAAGGGGTTATGTAGAAAAACCAGGGATAAGAAAAAAAAAATTGGTATTGCCTTTAGCATTACATTTCCTAATCTTTAGTTTCCCACTGACCTGTCGTCATTCCCCAAAAATAACTGTTCTCTCTTTGCGCTAGTTTTTTTTAGAAGACGCCTGTTAAATCAAGCCCAAAAAACAAAGTACAGGTAAATATAAGAGACAATATAATACTAATACAGAGTAAAAGGATGGACCATACAAGGAGATAGAAACAGTAAGGTCAGATGTAAAAGAAAAAGCAGATGGCCTATATAGACAACCAACCAGCAGTAGCCAAGAACCACTCGAATAACCCACAACAATCAGAACATATAAAGCGAGCAATAAAATAATGACGTGCACACATGTAAAAATATGTATATATAGTGCTGACTGAGGATGTAGTAACTAATAAGTAGCATAAAAGAATATACTGAAATCCGATATAGATGAGATGACTAACCAGAAGTGCAGGCTAAAAAGCCACGATGATGTACTGAAAAAGTACAACAAAGTAGAAATTAGCACATACCCTGAGACATGGTGGGGAGTGGGACCGGCAACATCAGGTGCTGGCAGAAAGACAAATGCCTCGATGCGCGTTTCGCCCAACAGACCGGCTTCGTCTGTACATCACTTTAACAATTGTGTTTCTCAGCATATTGATGTGTGGAATACCCAAGTGAAAAGAACACTGTTCTTCATAATCAATGTGTCTTGTATCTTCTGTGCTAAATAAAGATTGCCTGTGCTACAATTAAATGTCATGATTCTGTGTTCATTACGGGGTTTAGTCAGTAGGTTTGGAGCCACTAAACCACCAGCATTCCGTTATGCGGCGGGCCTATGGGGTTTAGTGTTCCAAACCTGCCTACCTTACCAACTTACCAAAAGGAGCCCGGGTAAGAAGTCTGGCGGCATCGGGTGCATGCGCATTGTGCATGTGAAGCTGAGGACAGTACACCTCGCTTCACGGCGCTTGAACCAGTTCAATTATTTCTAAATTGTTTGTCCCCATCCTGAAAATTGATGTTACACAGAAACTATGGGGGGAAACTTATTAAAGTTTCTACGCCAGATTTTCTGGCATAGAGAAGTCGCAGAAGCCCGTGATAAATTGAGAATTTTGGGCATTTTACACCACCCTTAGTAATATTCAAAAAATGTTGCGTGGCTCAACAAAAGGATGCAGGCCACATATTTTCTATCATTTACGCCAGAAAGCAGTGAAAATTATACCTGTAATCTACGTCAGCTCCTAGCCGGGACCCGTATCTTGCCCCTCAATGAGACTAACCCCCTTCCCTGTCGGACAATAAAATAAAAAATATATGTTCTCGCCACTCTGCTTCTCTCCTCAGCCTCTCACAACAGGCCGTGGCTCAAAAAAGGCTCTGACACTGCTCGACTTTAATACATTGTATGAGCCGCAGCCTGCTGTGAAAGCCCGAGGAAAAAAGTGGACCGGTAAGTTAGGTTTTTGTTTTCCAATTTTATGTGGATTGGGCCCGGCCGCCATTTATGCCACAGAGCACGGCCAACCGAAACACATTTATTATGAGACGTGTCACATCTTACTGCAGCGAGACAGCTGTCAATATGTTTTATATTTTCCTATATTATCTAGGCGTCACTCACTAACCTGTCTTTGATTCTAACACATGCTTCTTTGTAGTGTAACCTAAAACGCTGCGCTGTGTCTTTATAACCCTGTGCTATTTGTCACCCTGTATGGCCATGAGAAGAGCAAGCAGCTGCAGCTATCCCTGCCTTGTGCACCAGATATGTGTATTATTCCCAAGCATTTCACATCAAAGAAATCGAAATCAATGTTTTGGTCTCTCAATTTGACAAAAGAAATTCCGGATTAGCCGCTTCATGCAGTGGAAAATTATCTTTTTTTTTTTTTTTTACATGGCTGATATACTGTGGGAATTAGCCTTTGAAGAATGGATCTAGTGTAGGCACTAGACCTAACACACTACGGCTGGGTTCCCACGTAGCATAAACGCTGCAGAATTTCCGCAACGGAAAAACTGCTTTGGAAAAAAGTTACATTTACAGCGTTTTCTGGAGTAGCTACTGTTGCGTTTTGCTAGCAGAAAATGCTGCATAAATGCAGGGCAGGTGCGGATTTTGTGTGCGTTTTTTCTGCAGCGGTTTTACCTGCGGATTTAGTGTTAAACATTGGTTATAGCAAACGTGCACCTGTGGATTTCCAGCAGTTTTCTACTGTGTTTCCACTGTAAAAACCACAACAACATAAGGCCTTATTCACACGGACCTGTCCGTATTGTGCGCGCAAAAAAACGCTGTGTTTTGCGTGCGCAAAAGGTCCGTGTGGCATCAGCATATGGTGCGTGGCTGCGTGATTTTCGCGCAGCCAGCATCATGATGACACTCTGGTTTTGTTGACTTCAATGGGTGCGTGCAGCGCGAAACGCAGGCAAGTATATTACATGTCATGAGTTTCACGCAGCGCACATACGCTGCGTGAAATTCACTGACATTCTGAACGGCCCCATTCTTTAACATAGGTCCGTGCCACGCACGTGAAAATCACGCACGTAGCACGGACGTATTATACATTCGTGTGAATAAGGCCTAAATCTGTTGCGGAAATTCTGCTACCCATTGAAGTCTATGGGTCAAAGACGCAGCATCTCCGCATAGAACACGCAGCATAAATTGACATGCTGCAGAATTTAAAAACGCACCGCAGGACGCTTTCCGCACGACTTTTGTGCATTTTTTTTTTTTCTGCGGCATGGGCATGAGATTTTCTAAACCTCAATCACATTGCTGCAACTGTAAATGCTTTAGAATTTACGCACAGAGTTCCATTGCGGAAATTCCACAGCGTTTACGCTACGTGGGATCCAGCCTAAGTGTTTTGCCTGAATCTTTTGACTGGTGTGTGTTTTTTTTTTTAACTATTGGGAATCGGACAAGCAGGTCTGTGTCCCAAAGGTTGGGGGCAGCACAGAACAACATTCCGGGCCGTAGGTTGTACACCCATGCTTTAAAGGCTTCCTAAATCAATAAATGAAAAATGTAAATGAATATGTAATCTTAATTTGCTCAGCTGCTCTATTCTATTCAGTTTTGGGATAGGTTCACACGTGCAGATTTATTGGAAAAATTTCTATGAATAAAAATGCATTTCATACCCCTGAATGGGGTATTTTCTGTAGCATGTGCATGGATTTCAGAAGAATGGGACAGCCGCCGACATTTCTGAAACAAATAATGTACCACTTGTAATGGAGCCATCACGTAAGAAGCAGTAGAGGATGTACCATTCCACTTAATTTTCCTATAGCAGAGTAAAGACCCTTTTACACCGGCCGATAAGTGGCCTGTGCAGCGGGCGCCGATGAACGAGACATCGTTGATCAGCGCTCGCTTGCTCCTGTCACACGGAGCTATGGATGGGACGAGCGGTCGTTACTCCGATCACTCGTCCCCAAACATTATTATCATGTCGGGAGCGCGTCTCCATGTTTACACAGCGAGATGCGCTGCCGACAACGATAATCTCTTACTTTTTAAAACGATACGACCAGCAGATGATCGAGCGTGTTACAACAGAACAAGCCGATATACACCACGTCACAAGTGTTGTGTCGTATACCCTGCCCCAGTTACAGGGGAAATCAGCCCTCTCATAGTGACGATTGTCACTAATAGGGCTGTGCTGGGTCTAGTAAGACCCAGCAGCAGTCTGCCACTAACGGCACCCGGCGGGCATGTGACCAGTCACATGATCACCGGGATCAATAGAGACAGCGGCGCGGCCGCTGCCTCTATTCCTATACACAGCGTTCATTGAGCGCTGTGTACAAGTGATCAGAGAAGACAGAAGCAGCGAAAGCCGCTTCTATCCTCTCCTCAGGGTCCCCGGCAGTCACTGACAGCCGGAGACCCGACATTCAGCTGCCCGATCGCTCGGGCAGCAAGTTAAAACCCGAGCCATAATTAGTCTATGGCACGGATTTTAAGGACCCTGACCGCCGGCCGTAAAAACACAGCCAGCGGTCGGGAACTAGTAATATGATGGGAAACACGTTACTACTGAGTGTTATTTCTGTAAATGTACTGTATTTTAGCCTTTGTTCCTTTATAATATTTACCAGCTTATCAGAATATACAGATAAAGCACAAATAGTAGCAGGATTTACACTCATGAGGTTGTGTCTAAACTGTGACACTTTGAAATGAAAGAAGAAAGCAGAAGAAATGAATAAAGTATGAGCTGAGGGGTTCAGCTTTTCCTTCTTCTAAAACTGCGCTATTAATCTTCACCTCCAGCAGCTTCTGGGCTCACATTACAATGTACAATAACTTCAAGGCTCACGTCCGTTCTCGGTCCCTGTACCTGCTGGACTGCTAAGTAAGAGGAATCACTGCTTCCCTCGCCTTCATTCTGTACTGTCCACCGGCTCTCATTTCTTTTGCCAAAAGTGGAAAGACGACTGTATAGATGGTTTGTTTTTTACTGAAATCCTTCTCTGCTTTTCAATCTTTTTTTTTTCTTTTACAGTTTTTGATGTATAGTTTCTTTATTCAGAACTTATTTCAGTTGCCCTAGGATACAGCATTTCTCTCCCTGATGTACAAACATCTTTCTACTATCCACTTTCTTTTGTATCCCAACACACCAAAATAATATCAATATCAAAATATGTCTAAACAAAACAATAGACAATTAGGCTAAGTTCACATCCGCGTTGGAGCCTAAGTCGCATATTCCGGAAAAAATTATGGAAAAATAGCAACACTATTTTTACCCGGTGAGATGAAGAAACTATGACGGGTTTCCGTCGGGCACCGTTGGTGTCAGTTGTTCTCTTTCTATGACGGAACAGAACAGCAGAATTAAAAAACGACGATGTGACCTTAGCCTAAGGCCTATTTTACACGGCAGCATTTATTCGTTTTTTTGCTGCAGTATTTGTAAGCCAAAACCAGGAGTAAATCCGAAATAAGTAAGAGCAAGGATGTAGTCATATCTGCCATATTTGTCATTGTATTCTTATAATGAGGAAAACTGTGCAATGTCCAATGGAAAAAATATTCTGCAAATCAGACAGATTTCTCAATTTCTTGACGAAAGAAAAGGTATAAAGAAAGGGTATGTTTCCTTTCTTTAGTGTCCACATTTGTGTTTGGCTCAAACACTGCCATAAAAACTGCATCAAAACCGTGTGTGATCCTGGCCTTAGACAAGTTGTTTTATTCTTCATTACCAACATATTCAAAAGGAGCAGAACTGAAGGTGAAAAACTGAAAATATAAATAAAGGATTAGAAAAAAGGGTTTGCTTTCTTTCCATAAACAGCGAAACTATGGTCTGAGTTGTTTTTGGTATTGTATCAAAGCCCCATTTACTTGAGGGCCACATGCACACGACCGTAAAAAATCTCTGTGATTGCGAACCGTTATTTGGCCTGCAATTACGGACCCATTCAGTTCTATTGCCCGCAAACTCCTTTCCGTATCGCTACGGATAGGTGTCCGTGCCGTAGAACTGTGCCCGGAATTATAGAGCATGTCCTATTTTTCGTATTTTACTGGCCGTGCTTCCATAATTTGTATGGGAGAACGGCCCGAAAATGCGGGCCGCGGGCCGTGATTATGAGCACGGCCGTGTCTATGAGGTCGGACTGTAGATGAGCTACCGGACAGAACCCATGGATACAAATTACGTCTGTTTTTGCCACAGAAAAATCTTCTTTGGTTTTGCTGCAATTTTTTAAGCAGTGCTATAATGGTGCGGCACTTTGTGAATGTACCCTAAATGGAGTAAGAAACAAATCCATGACTGGATCTCTTTTTCCCATAATGCTTTAAGGGCTCGTCCACACGCTGCGGAATTGCCGCGTTTTTTCCGGCCGGAATTTCGGATGGAAAAAACGCATCAGCATACAGTAGCAGCATAGTGGATGAGATTTAACAAACCTCATCCACACGCTGCGTTATATTTCTGAGCAGAAATTTACCTGCGGTGCGCATTTTTCGGACCGCAGCATGTCAATTCCTGCTGTGGAAAGTGTCCAGAATTGCTGCATTTTTCAGGGGAGATGTCACCATCTCCTAACATTGGGAAAAATGCAGCAATTTACGCACCATTTTCTGCAGTAAAAAACGCAGGAAATAGTGCGATTTCTGTAACAATTCCATTGTCTGGACAAGCCCTAAGGCCCTGTTCACACTCAGCTTTTTTATGCGGAAACCGCGTGGAAAACCATGCCAAACAACGTCCGAAAATGCCTCCCATTGATTTTAATGGGAGGCAGAGGAAAAAAACGCTCACTAGAAAAAAAAGTGACATAAAAACCCCATTGAAAGCAATGGGAGACTAAAAAAATGCAGCGAACAGCCGCTGCGTTTTTTGACGCGTTTTATGATGCGTTCTCTGGGAAAAACGCTTGCGGTGTTTTTCTTTGCCTGTTGAAGAAAGAGGTAAAAAAAAAAACGCCTGCCTGCAAAAAACTTTGTGAACTAGGCCTAAGGGTTTTCACACGTGCCAATCAGGTTTTGTTTAGGGTTTTTTAAGGCTGGGTTCACTCAGAGTTTTTTGCAGGCGGAAATTCTGCCTCAAATTCCGTTTGGAAGTTTGAGGCAGATTTTCCTCTCCCTGCACGCCGATTTTCGCAGTGTTTTTCGCTTGCGGCCATTGAGCATCGCGGGCATAAACCTCTGCGAAATACGCTTTCTCAGCCTCCCATTGATGTCAATGGGAGGTCAGTGGCGTAAACGCCCGAAGATAGGGCATGTCACTTCTTTCTCCCGCGAGACGGTTTTACCGCTCGCGGAAAAAAAGGCACCTCCGCCTCCCATTGAAATCAATGGGTGGCATTTTCGGGCCGTTTCCGCGTCAGAAAACTCGTCCAAAAACTCTGTGTGAACCCAGCCTAATGATGTTTTTGAAGCCAAAACCAGGAGTGGATTCAAATAAGAGGAGATGTAAAATCTGTCATTTTTTATTTTTTTTTCTCTCCCTATATGATTCACAAAACCTGATCAAAGCCTGAACATGTAAATGTAACCTTAGCAATTTTTACATTGGATTAAATCTGAAATATGGCAACAGATCAAATATAGGCATTGTTCACACAGTGGAGATTTGATGCATATTTACGGCAGATTTTGCAAGTAGTTTTTAAGCCAAAAACTGGAATGGAACCTCAACAGAAGAAATATATAAAGGAAGGCCTCCTCTCCTGGATCCAATTCTGGTTTTGCCTTAGAAAATACATGCAAAATCTGCCACAAATCTGCACTGTGTGAACAAGGCCTTAATGAATTTGAAACCTATTTAGGTATCATTAAAAAGATATTAATATCATCTGTAGATAGTAGTCTTACTACTACTCTACTTTGCATTTAAATAAATTATACATGTCCTGAAAATGGCCTGTGTGTCAATATGAATAAGATTAGGGCTACACATCGACTTCGGTCACTCGACATGAAAATCGCAATGCGACATCACAAGTAATGATTGTGACTATGGGCATGTTACGACATGCAACTTAAAGTGACCGCTATACGACCGTCTTTGCCTGCGACTTTGCTTTCGTAGACTTTAATGTAAGTCGTGCGTGACTGCGACTCATTTGGACATTCCAAAGCCTAAATGGCATGCAACTCCTAAATCCTTAAATAGTCGGGCCACAGCAAATTGCAAACTCGTGCAATTTGTGTTTGACTTGATGTCGTATAACGAACGTCTCTGTGTATTTCTGGCCTAAAGAGCTAGCACTTTAATTCTACATTTCAAATCAAATTTTTCTTTTGATTTTTTTTCTGTAACTCCAATGTTGTTTTTTTCCTGATGAAAAGAGTTTGCATCCTACTTGCCTGTTTTGGCTAAACGCAGTTTTGCACCCACGTTTGTATAGGTTATTTTGTCTTATAGGGATGACTGCCATATTTTGCCTTTGGGTACTTTTTTTTTTTTTTTTTTTTAACCGTTTATTAGTCCTGTCTCCAGCTTAGAAACAATCAAGATTTGGATGTTATATGGTTTTAGAAAGAAAATATCATAAAAAAAATAACTGCCAGTCACATAATTTCCTGTCCCCTCACGGTCTAGTTTCTCGATCTGTATGTAACAAAACTGGAAATTAAGAATCATACACGATCCATATAAAATATTATAGTGGCTGTCGTTACACTAGATTTCTAAATATGTATATTACTTAAGAAAGTTAGGGATTGATGAGAGCCGCAGGTCTACCACAGGTTTTTTTCGCAGTTATATGAGCATATTTTTCATTTTAGTTATTGCTGGTATAATAAGATTTAATTCTCACCACCATCAGTCATTGGATCTACACTTAAAGTGTAGAATTGTAAACATAATTTGATAGATACTGTACATAACATTAAGTTTTAGAGCCGACGTGCCTTGGGGAGACATGTTCATGAAATTAGGTAGAACGTTAATATAATGACTCTACAAAGTTGCTGTTTGTTGTATGTTTGGTTTTCAATATGTTCTACTGTCTTATATTGCTATGTCTCCTTAGGTGGTGGCACTCTGTTCGACCCCGTCTATTGCCATTTACAGAACCCCCACATAGACTTTTATAACCATGTACACTATCAAAGTGAAAATCCTGCTCTCGTTTCACGTAGTAACCGTTTATTATATCCAACACAGCCATTGTTGTTAATGTTCCCAGAGTGACTCTGAGGCAGTACGATTTGTAGTTCCACAATTATAATCTTCGCAAAACTATTTATTGTCTTGTAATACAGGAAGATAATTGAAACCTAAGCAAGAGAGTACTATATCTCTAGAAACACATGCATAAAGTAAAGTACATGGGTCCGGTTGATGACTTGCCTAAATTGATGTCCATAACAATACGTATACAGTACATGCACGTATTAGGAATTCTGGTCCTTTCTAATAAATACCGTATGCGGTAACGTGATATAGTGTTGTGGCTTTCAGGGTGAAGATTGTGAATTGTACCCATCAATCTTCACCAGTGCATACAAATATGTTGTAATTGCATGTGCTTTTATCTCCTCCCGCTATGTGTGTGTGTGCGGATGACCTTACAATGAATTAAACATGCCATCCAAACTCTGAACCTACTGATCTTTACAAGATACAGTACTCTGTCTTATGGAAAAGTATTATGTTCAAGCATGGGCTAGTAAAATCTCTGGATATTTGATGCCACAACATCTGTAAAACTTGTTAAAAATCCTTTGATCCATTTGTTACCTGCTTGTAATGGCAAAAATATGGACCTCTGTATTATTAAGAATGGATCATGTAACACACAAGCAAAAATCTAACACACACACACACACACACACACACACACACACACACACACACACACTATGGCCAGATCTGGTGTAAGACGTGAGCAATGATGTCATCAGAGAATACAGAACTGATACTACTATGCCTTTTATTTGCTGAAAGAATGCGCTGTTCACACTAGGTTTGTGGCTCCCATTATCACCAGAGCGATATCCGTTATATTGGTTCCATCGTGTAATGGATCTTTAGGCCTCTTTCACACGGCAATATATTGATCAGCATTTTGCATTAGTATTTAGAAGGCAAAACTAGG
The DNA here is from genome assembly GCF_050947455.1 of Rhinoderma darwinii. Taxonomy (NCBI): domain Eukaryota; kingdom Metazoa; phylum Chordata; class Amphibia; order Anura; family Rhinodermatidae; genus Rhinoderma; species Rhinoderma darwinii. The sequence continues at coordinate 220,492,210 of NC_134687.1, forward strand.
AGAGGGTCCACAGAATACAAATCTTTCCATTATACTTCTCTATGTAGTCTCCACTCCAGGTTTTAGCTTCCAATTACTGATGCAAAATATGGACCTAAATAATGCTGTATGAAAGAGGCCTATGGGTGCAGTCACACCCGGCAGATTTTGTTGCAGAAATTTCTGCGACTTCAAATCCGCTCCATTCCTCTTAATAGGACTTGCGGAAATCCTTACACCTGCTGCAGAAACAACCACGTTCAGATGATTAAAACGGATTTTCACTTCTGAAAAGGTAAACCAACAAGACAATAGTGCAGTGATACTGTTGTGTGTAGAATGGGATCTATCATCGGTGTGACATACTGTACTAAACATAAAAGAATCTAGCCAGAATATTTTTCTTTCTTTAGGTTTTTATTGCCTAATATTGCAATTAAGGGGGTATTCCATCCTTTAGCATTTTTCCTTGATTGCTGGGGGTCCGACCACTGGGACCCCCACCGATTTCCAGAATGGGTACATACAGTCCCGTTCCATTCAAAGTCTATGGGGCTGACGGAAACAGGCGAGCACAGCGCGGGGGGGGGGGGGGGGACAAGGGTCTGGAGTGAAAAATGCTAAAGGATGGAAAATATCATCTTTGTCCCAGGATTTTAGCCATTTCAACCCTGCTCCTCCTCGAAAGCCTATAGGATGACTGGCTGCAGAAGGAGCCTTCCCCCATTGCTCTGTCTGCAATAGGAGACAAAGCTTGTTAAAGGGTAACTAAATGTTTGACAAACTTCTGACATAGTGACATGTCAGAAGTTTTGATTGGTCGGGGTCCTGGCAGTGAGACCCCCACCAAACGCTAAAACGAAGCGGCAGAAGTGCTTGTGTGAGCGCTCAGCCGCTTTGTGTCTGTTTGTCTTTTTCCGGAAATAAATGTATTGGAGTACAGGCTCAATAGAAGGTCTATGAGCCCGTACTCCGATACATCGGCTTTCCAGAAAAAGCCGAACAGACACAAAGCGGCTGAGCACTTCTGCCGCTTCGTTTTAGTGTTTGGTGGGGGTCTCATTGCCAGGACCCTGACCAATCAAAACTTCTGACATGTCACTATCACACGTCAGAAGTTTGTCAAACGTTTAGTTACCCTTTAACTTAGCGAAGCCCCACCCCCAACTGTCTGTCAGCCGAAAATGGAAGGGATCAGCAGGAAAGTAACCCCTGTGTTCTCTGCAAGATTTCTACAAGACTGTTTGTTTCAAGAGTTGCATAAAATCCCGCAGACTGACAAACCGTGTGGGCAAGTTTATCTCATGTTTACTTTTATCATTCACTGCTAGGTTTAGTGTTCCTTTAACTACAGCAATCCTATTATATTGTGTTATGTTTGAGAATGTAATATCTGCTTTGGTATTTGTATTGTCAATGGAGTTACTGTACAACGGGAAGGCATAAGTTGTGATAATACACACCGGGGAGAAATTATTCAATGTAATCCAGTTTTCTGGTGCAGAAAAGTCTTAAATTCCGGAAAGGTCGAAATTCGCACAAAATATTTCAGTAATACTTAAAAGGTGGTTGGGACTTAGCAGAAGGGACATTGCCGACCGCGGCCCCGACAAATTTACTATAAGTTCCGAAAGAAAATGGTGTCAATTTTAGTGCAAATCTAGATTTGACTTTCTTGGTCACGGACGGACAGAGGCCAGCTTAATTTTTTAGGAGGCCTCCGCCACTTAATAAATTAGGCGTCTCTTACTCCAGCGCTCTTTAGATTTTGAAACACCAGTCTTAATAAATTCTCTCCACAATCTCCCAGCATATGCAGAACAGAGTCAGTCATCAAATGACATAATGTGCTGACAGTCATAATGTGAAGGAGAGAAAATGAGAGGCATCTATGTTTTAATGCATTCTGGTATGACAGTCTCATGAAATCTAAGATGATATTAATGTCTAATATGTACGGAATTCTCATTCAACCCGTGTGATCACAATCATTATTGCCAACTTTGTACTGAATTGCGTTTACCTCGTATGATCACGTGTACTTTCAGGATTATAGATCTGAAAGCCGAACACAACAATGTAACATGATTTATTTCCAATTTGTACATGAAACATTGCTCATGTGCCGCACATTGATGTTACGGAGCGCTCAATACACATAAAGCAACTGAGCCTCAAAGTTTATGGATTTTGAGGTAAAATATGTCGTTCGGGTGGCAGCAGGGCTGAAGCCAGAAGCTTTTCTTGAAATAATGCCTCTATCATTGTGACCTGTCCTGGCAGGAATCCATTGTTCATTATCACAGGCTTAGAACAAGGAATCCTGGGGGCGTACAGTACAGGATAGGGACCTGCTATTTACATCCCAGAGAAGCATTGCTTATTTTAAATACTGTATCATTATGCCACATATGCAGATTTGTTATATATTATAAATTATACAGTATTCATTTGTTTTAGGAGAATGTGTGTGACAAGGGTTGATATGTGATTAGAAAAAAGGTACAAAATGCACCACCCTTGTCCTTTGCTTGTGTCAGGTATTGCAGCGTAGCCAGAGTTATTGAAATGGTTGCAATACCAGACACAGACCATAAACAAAAATGGCGCTGTTTCTGGGGGAAAAAAAACAACAACAATATGCTTATATATTGACTCGCTTATTACTGAGCATTGGACCTCATTTATAAAAGGTAATGCAGACAAAACGTGGAGTTGCCGATAGCAACCTGTCATGTCACTCCGTTACCTGTGTCAAACTACTGAATGCCAGACGCCTCATGCACACGGCCGTGCCCGTAATCACGGCCCGTAAAATACGAAAAATAGGACATGCTCCGTAATTCCTGGCACAGTTCTACGGCACGGACATCTACCCGTAGCGATACAGACAGGTGTCCGCGGCCAATAGAACTGAATGGGTCCGTAATTGCAGAGATTTATTATGGTCGTGTGCATGGGGCCTTAGCCATGGAAAACCGCTTCGGTAGCTTCAAACACAAACATCTGTATATAATATTGTAAGTATATGCGGGGAGCATGTATGAAGGTTTTGGGTAACATGCAATAGATATTTACAATCTACATGAAATACATCAACATTATATATGTTTTCTATTACAGAACAGTACTGAATGGAAGCCTGAATCCTGTCAAGATTGCACCTGTCATGACAATATTGTGGTGTGTGAAAAGACCCTTTGTAGAGACCCTCAATGTGATTTTACAAAGGTATTGACCTATTTTTCAAACCAAACTTCTTTCCTTTATTTTGAGCTCTAGTGCTTTGTTCATCCTTGAGTTGTCCATACAATTTTTTTTTAATTTATTGTTTATCGGCCCAAGTGATTATGATCTGTAACGCGTTTTAAACACTAGCGTTAGTACACATTTACCTCTCTTCCGTCAGAGGAAGAGAGGATCGATATATTAAACGAAAAGCAACAATTCCGTTAGAATTACCATTGATTTCAATGGCAATTCTTTTGTTTCAGTGGTTTTCCGTTTGTCTCCGATCGATAGGTTTCTGTTTTTTTTGAACGGAAACAAAAGTGCAGTCTGCAGAACTTTTCTTTAGGTTCAAAAAAACGGAAACCTAGCGAACGGAGACAAACGAAAAACAACTGATACAAAAGAATTGCCATTGAAATCAATGGTAATTGTAACGGAGCTGTTGCTTTTCGTTTAATGTATCGATCCTCTCTTCCTCTGACGGAAGAGAGGTAAACTTATAGCAACGATAGTGGGTACAAAATACCCCATTCACATGCCTTAGTGTACATTTACACGTTGCTGTTGAAGTGCGGTTAGAATTGCATTGAAAAAGCACATTTAAGGTTTCGTTCACATCTGCGTCGGGGCTCTGTTCATGGATTCAGTCTGAGCTTTCCGTCAGGGGAACCTATAGATGGAAACCAAACTGAAACAAACAGAAACTATAGGTTTCTGTTTGCATCACCATTGATTTCAATGGTGACGGATCAGTTATAAATGGTTTCCGTTTGTCGCTGCTGTGTAAGGCTGGATTCACACGAGCATGTTCGATCCGTAAAGGACAGAACGTATTTCGGCGGCAAGTCCCGGACCGAACACACTACAGGGAGCCGGGCTCCTAGAATCATAGTTATGTACGACGCTAGGAGTCCCTGCCTCGCTGCAGGACAACTGTCCCGTACTGTAATCATGATTACAGTACAGGACAGTAGTTCCACGGAGAGGCAGGGACTCCTAGCGTCGTACATAAGTATGATTCTAGGAGCCCGGCTCCCTGTAGTGTGTTCGGTCCAGGACTTGCCACCGAAATACGTTCCGTCCTTTACGGACCGAACATGCTCGTGTGAATCCAGCCTTAGGTTTCCGTTGTTTTGACGGAATCAATGCCGTAGTCGACTGCTATTCATTCTGTCAAAACAACGGAACCGTTACACAACGGTGACAAACGGAAACCATTTGCAACAGATCAATCACCATACGGTTTCCGTTTGTTTTAGTTTGGTTTCCCTTCATGGGTTCCCCTGACGGAAAGCATAGACGGAACCCATGAACGGAGCCCTAGAAACACATGCATTTTTATTGTGATTTGATGCGTTTTTCAATGCAGATGCGGTAAAACACACACACAAACTGAATTGAAAAGCGCACCTCAACCGCAATGTGTGAATGGACCCTTACATAGTAACATAGTTGATAAGTTTGAAAAAAGACACATGTCCATCAAGTCCAACCTATAATCCTACCATGTTAATCCAGAGGAATGCAAAACCCCCCATGAGGTTGATGCCAACTGCCTCATTAGGGGAAAAATTCCTCCCCGAATCTAGGACTCGTACCTGTAAAATTATTATATTTATCAAAAAAGACACCCTGGCAGAATCCTAAATGTGTGAACATGATTTTGTATTAATGAATAAATTCGTATTACTACATTCAATCATCTTCATGCAGAATTATTTGAGTTTGATGGAATCACTGTTTAAGAGATTGTTAATAGGCAAAAGCTTAGAGGGTAGTACAACAGTATTGCTTGGTAGGTTAAAGTGATATAAAGCACCGAGCAGCTAAATATCATTAAAAACCGCAGCAGAGGGCTCTATTTCTGATCTCAAATGCAGCCATTCTCACCACCTTATGCAGAAAATCCACCACTAAAGAGCAATTTTGTATGTAACCCTTGGTGTACTAAAGTTCTGGTGGCATGGCATTATGGTCCCAACAGAGACGTGGCTGCAAGTTGCTGCACTCTTCCAAAATAACTACCTAACTCCAATGCTGTTATAGGATCTATATACATTACAAAGCGACGGGTTCATTTGTTTAGTGAAAATAGTATGCATCTAATATGACATGTCTTAACACCTCCGCAAGGTCCATTTAAATCGCACAGCTGTTTATAAGAACCACCTACTGGAGTTGACGGTGCCACTAGGACCTATAGTCCGATCAGATGGATAAAATGAGCCTAATAATTTATCCATTCACAGACATTGTATAGTGTGTGAACAGTATGTTCTATTTTCTTTGTACTTTACATCATTACTGTCTTGGTACATTTACAGTTCAATAAGGCTTCGTTCACACATGCGTCAGGGTCTCATTCTGACGTCCCGTCTGAGCTTTCCGTCAGAATGGCACCCTGACTGAAACAAACGGAAACCATAGGTTTCCATCACCATTGATCTCAATGTGACGGATCCGGTGCCAATGGTTTCCGTTTGTCTCCGTTGTGTAAGGGTTCCGTCGTTTTGACGGAATCAATACCGTAGTCGACTGTGCTGTTCATTCCGTCAAAACGATGGAACCCTTACACAACTGAGACAAACGGAAACCATTGGCACCGGATCCTTCACCTTTGAAATCAATGGTGATGGAAACGCAAATCTATGGTTTCCGTTTGTTTTTTGTCAGGGGTCCGTTCTGACGGAAAGCTCAGGCAGAGCGGCAGAATAGAGCCCTGACGCATATGTGACCGAAGCCTATTGCATGTCATCCGAGCCCTTCTGTAGCAATAATACAAGACTTGAGAAAAAAAAATGATTTCAAAATTTCTTTGGCTTGTGCAAATATTGTAAAGCTCATAGTAAGTTATTTATTATTTAGGGAGACATTTTTCGAATAGATCCTAATAAGTGCTGCCCCGAATGTGCTTCAAGATCAGAAGGCTTTTGCCGGCATGAAGGGAAGGAGCATGCTGTAAGTATTCTTTCAACTTTTTCTTCCGTCTTTAGAAAATCTTTTTTACCTGACACTTTTTAATGTTTTGAGTATTTTTTTTATACACCTCTCTGAAACTAGTGATGTTGTAGGTACATTTTTAGCGTTACCTTGGCTTTATTGTGTACCTTGACTTTGGCTTTCCTTGTGCATTTTTGCAGCATTGCAATATGTAGATATCTACCTTTGGAGCTGCTTTAAAGATTGTTAGGAAAACAGTGTTTTCCTTTATATGATGCTGTTTTCGGAAATGTTCTATTTACCCTTTGAAGTATGCCTATAATAACTTGCAGGGCTACAAGCAACTTCTAATTCCCCATACCTCGCAAAGTGCAGTCATCACTGTGCAAAAACGGGCGTGGAACCTGACTTGTTAGTCCCTTTTTTTAAATATATACTTCAATGTTTAATGAAATAAAGTAAAAACAGTGATGTTCAAAGGAGACATTAAAGAGGGTCTGTCACCAGTTTATAACTTGCCTATCTCCTACCTAATCTAATAGGCGCTTTGATGTAGATAACTACTGTTTTTTGTTTTTTTTTTAAAAACAAATGTTTATTATTGAGCAAGTTATGAACATTTTTCGATTTATGCAAATTGTTTCTAAATGCCCAAATGGCCATTTTTTTTTTCTATTCACTAAACAGTGTCATACACCTCTCTTTATTCCAGCCCAGCTTGATTCACAACACAGCGTGATCTCGCGAGATCGCGCTGTGATGTGACTTCCTCCAGCAGGTCCTTCACCGGAATGGCGGAAGGCTGAACAGACATCATCCAGCCGTGCCAGGACGTTTATCCGAATCTGCAGCGGCTCTAGGCTATGTCTGTTTAGTCTTCCGTCATTCCTGTGAAGGACCTGCGGGAGGAAGCCATGTCACAGCGTGATCTCGCGAGATCACGCTGTGCTGTAAATCAAGCTGGGCTGGAATGAAGAGAGGTGTATGACGCTGAGTGGTCAGTGTCATACACTTTTCTATACAACGCCCACTTGGTAAATAGAAAGCAAACGCCCAGTTGGGCATTTAGAAAAAATTAGCATAAATCGAAAAAAGTTCATAACTTGCTCAATAACAAACGTTTTTTTTTAATTTAAAAAACAGTAGTTATCTACATCAAAGCACCTATTATATTAGGTGGGAGATAGGCAAGTTATAAACTGGTGACAAAGCCTCTTTAAACCAACATATGTCACAGATCTTGTCCGTTACTGATAAATCTTTGCCCAGACTGTTTTAACAGTAATCTAAAGACTGCTACAAAGGTCTCCACCATCTACTAACCTCCCTAAACCTGATGTCTCCATCTCTGTGTGTGGCACTATCATAACTTCTAAGCAGCACGCCCGCTGTCTCGGGGTTATTTTTGACTCAGATCTTTCCTTTACTCCTCACATACAATCACTTTCACGCTCCTGTCATTTTCACCTCAAAAACATCTCCAGAATCCGCTCTTTTCTTACGGAGGAAACTGCCAAAACTCTCATTGTTGCTCTGATTCACTCTCGTCTTGACTACTGTAACTCATTACTAGTCGGTCTTCCCCTCACTAAACTCTCCCCTCTCCAATCTATCCTCAATGCAGCAGCCAGGCTCATCTTTATGACCAACCGCTACACCAACGCCTCTAATCTGTGCCAGTCACTGCACTGGTTGCCCATCCCCTTCCGAATAAAATTCAAACTTATTACTCTCACCCACAAAGCTCTCCACAGTGCTGCACCTCCTTACATCTCCTCCCTCATCTCTGTCTACCACCCTACTCGGGCTCTACGTTCTGCCAACGACCTTAGATTAAAATCCTCCATAATCCGAACCTCCCACTACCGTCTCCAGGATTTCTCTCGTGCTGCACCCGTCCTCTGGAATGTGCTACCCCAGACAATCCGATTAATTCCCAATATCCACAGTTTTAAACGTGCCCTGAAAACACATCTATTTAGACAGGCCTATAACATTCCCTAATCTGACTCCTTTCCATGGCCCTCCATTTAGATTAGTCATCAGAATAAGATTCCCTCACACTCCTTCTCTTCATGTCCGTCATACACGGATAGTGGCTGGTGACCGGCTCATGCAGCTTTATGTTACCACCGCATGTGTATAAAAATGGCCGGACTATTGTGCAGAACAAACACTGTTACACTTTGTGTCTCCCTTATGTCCTCATAGATTGTAAGCTCTTGCGAGCAGGGTCCTCACTCCCCAGGTTTGAATTGTAAATGAACTTTGTCACTATGTAATGTCTGATATTGTTTGTTTCATGTTCCCTCTAAATTGTAAAGTGCTGCGTAATATGTTGGCGCTATATAAATAAAGATTATTATTATTATTATTATTATTAAGTGTGGAGAATTCTAAGGCTGGATTCACACAAGCATGTTCGGTCCGTAAATGACGGAACATATTTCTGCCGCAAGTCCCGGACCGAACACACTGCAGGGAGCCGGGCTCCTAGCATCATAGTTATGTACGACGCTAGGAGTCCCTGCCTCGCTGCAGGACAACTGTCCCGTACTGTAATCATGTTTTCAATACGGGACAGTAGTTCCACGGAGAGGCTGGGACTCCTAGCATCGTACAGAACTATGATGCTAGGAGCCCGGCTCCCTGCAGTGTGTTCGGTCCGGGACTTGCGGCCGAAATATGTTCCGTCATTTACGGACCGAACATGCTTGTGTGAATCCAGCCTAAGGCTTTGTCACTCTGACATGGTTCCGTTTTTAATGTGCATCTGTCTTCATTTTAGAAAGAACATTTAAATAAGGCCTTATTCACACGAACGGACCTATGTTAGTCAATGGGGCCGTTCAGACAGTCCGTGATTTTCACGCAGCGTGTCCGCTGCGTAAAACTCACGAGATGTCCTATACTTGGGTTTTTCGCGCATCACGCACCCATTGAAGTCAATGGATGCGTGAAAATCACGCGCAGCACACGGAAGCACTTCCGTGTGTCGCGCGTGATTCGCGCAACAGTAGATCAAGAAATGAAGGGAAAAATAAAACCACTTCATACATTTCTTTTTCTAAACATCAAAACTGCGTGTCATAAGGATGGCATATGAGCGAAAATCACGCAGCCACGCACCAAACACTTATGACACACGGAACTGCAACACGCAAAAAACGCGGCTTTTTTTGCGCGCCAAAGAGCATTAGTTTGTAATAATCAAAAGACATCCTGCAAAATGCGGGCTAGTCCTAGCATGCTTAAGTCCTTATACATACAATAGCATTTGGGATTCATATCACAATGATCCAGAATACGCCATGCATACTACCATATAAAAAAAAAGGCAAGTGAAAAGTCAAGTGTGAACTTGGCTTTACAATCACTGAAGCATGCAAGCATTACAAGCTGCTGAGCTATATCTATATCAAATATTCTTTATTAGTATGACCTGTGTATTATATAAAAGACAATTTGTAGTTTGTGCTTTCAATTTGTTACACGCTGTTTTTCTGTTTAGATTCATGTTATCTTTTGAAAAGCTGTTGGCAATTTGTTATTTGCTCAGGATGAATTATTGTGAGATGCATGAGTCGGTTATAATAGCAGGAGTTGTGAATACTACATAATAGCCTCAGGCAGGTGAAGAACACAGACTGGATGAGACAGTGCGGATTGCTAGCAGTGGAAACATTAGAGAAGTCGCACTTCCTCACCCAGGCTTCTGGAATGGTCATGGTCACTGGACTTTACTGATATATTAGATAACAGGGCAATTTATAGGCTTCTCTTCAGTACATGATACTTGTGAAGTACTTGACCGAGGTAGCAAATGATCTATAATACAGAACACACATTTGTATCATTCTTGCGTTGCTACCAACTATTTCTATTATGTATATTAAGAATGGTTTATTAGAAAAAGTTGGTTAAAGAGGCTCTGTCACCAGATTATAAGTGTCCTATCTCCTACATAATCTGATCGGCGCTGTAATGTAGATAACAGTGGTTTTTATTTTGAAAAACTATAATTTTTGAGCAAGTTATGAGCAATTTTAGATTTATGCTAATTAGTTCTTAAAGACCAACTGGGCGTTTTTTAACTTTACCAAGTGGGCGTTGTAAAGAGAAGTGTATGACACTGACCAATCAGCATTATACACTTCTCTTCATTCCAGCCCAGCTTGTTTCACTGCACAGCGTGATCTCGCGAGATCACGCTGTGATGGGACTTCCTCCCACAGGTCCTTCACCGAAGCGATGGAAGAGTCAACAGACATCGCCTCCAGCCGTGCGAGGACGTTGATCCGAATCTGCAGCGGCTGGAGGCGATGTCTGTTAAGTCTTCCATGGCTCCGATGAAGAACCTGTGGGAGGAAGTCCCGTCACAGCGTGATCTCGCGAGAACACGCTGTGCAGTGAAACAAGGTGGGCTGTAATGAGGAGTCATACACTTCTCTTTACAACGCCCACTTGGTAAAAAGTTAAAAAACGCCCAGTTGGTCATTAAGAACTAATTAGCATAAATCTAAAATTGTTCATAACTTGCTCAAAAATGATCGTTTTTCAAAATAAAAACCACTGTTATCTACATTACAGTGTCTATCCGATTAGGTAGGAGGTAGGGCACTTATAATCTGGTGACTAGTCTTCAAGACATAAAAGCTAATTTGAATATAAAGATACATTTAAAAAGGTTGATCAAGTTTAGACACTCAGTACTAACAGAGATAAAACGTGTTCTAATATATATATTAGGGCCATTTACTAATTCTCAGAGTTTAAACCCAGTTTCATGTATTTTAGTTATTAGCTCTTCTCATTGAGCTACTGGTGATGCTGGACAGCTCCACTGCTGAATCGCTTATCTAGGTTCTCTAACGCCTCATGCACACAACCGTGCGCTGGCCGAGTCCCGTCAGTGATTTGAGGAAAGACAGAACATGTCCTATCTTTCCTCAGATCGGAGACTCAGATAATTTTTCACTGACCCGATTCACCTGCTAAAGTGAATGGGTCTGTGAAGACTATCGGGTGCCGTCAAAAACGGCCCGAGTGGCACAACGGTCGTGTGCATGAGGCGTTAAAGTTTGCTATTTGAGATTCCTTGCCTTGGTTACCTGATTAGTTTCACCCTTTTGGCTTCCTATATTAGGCCCCCTGCACATGTCTGTGCTTGTAATCACGGTCCGCAGCATGTGAATTTATTTAGCTTTTTTGTTTGCGAATTGTATCTGACTAGTTTTAAAAAAACAAAACAAAACAGAAAACCGCAAAATCTGCAGCATAAAACCGCACCAATTTCCGCATCAACATGTAAAAACCGCACCTAAAAACACATTAAAAAAACCGCACTATTAGGTGCGGATTTTACCAGGGGAATTACCTGCGGTTTTGATACGGATTTTCTGCACCAAAGTCCGCAACATGAGCATGCATCCTGAGGCCTCGTTCACACGGCCATGCCTGTAATCACAGCCTGCGATTGGGAGCATGGCCGGACGCCCACTATTCGCAGGCAGCATTTTCATGCCGCGCTCGCATACAAAGTATGGGAGCACGGCCCGTAAAAAACTAAAAGTAGGACATGTTCCATAATTCCCGGAACGGTTCTATGGCACGGACAACCTTCCGTAGCGATACGGAAAGGTGTTCATGGCCAATAGAACCGAGCGGGTCCGTAATTGCAGACCGTATTGCGGACCGCAACTAAAGAGTTTTTTTACGGTCGTGTGCATGGGGCCTTAGAGAAGATGTTTTGACATAATCACAATAGCACCCTATAGAATAAAGGTTTTCTAATTTCACCATTCGTATTATCTGAAAGAAACACTCAAGGATTTGAATAACCTCATAAAACAAGAAACAATGAAAATATTTTCCTTTCTTTCTTCAGCTTGTTCTAACAAGAGTTAATGCAACATGTCAGAAAGTGCTGTAAAATAGTTCAAAGTGATCTGTATAGTAAATACAAATATAAGTGACTTGTTTAATGACCTGTATCTCTTATTTAATGTACTGTGAGTCACGGAATCTTTCTTCTTTCTAAAATCTTTCATGACATTGCCGAATAGTAGGGAGGGCACACAGCCTTTTATTCTTCCATTAATTTGAATTGTGACATATACTACAACATGTGTTAGGGAAATGTATGCCTGGACAAAACATCCCCGGCCATAACAGCCGATTGAATGGCTGTTTGTAGAGAAGAGATTGTTTTGATGTGACAACCCATTTTATGCAATAGAAATGTTCTATATTTTTTGGAACATGCTAAAAGTTGTAATAGTGTAACATGCTACCATCTCGAGATATCCAAGAATGATATGTTGATATTATCTCTCTATTATTATATTATTTATATTATTAAAAGACATTAAAGGAAAACGTAAATGAGTTCTACAAGAGAGAGAGCTATGTAATTTAAGGATGAATCTAGTGTGTGGAGATGTTTATATAGACATTAAACAACCCCACTAGAGATTAAGCCCCATCATTTCTTTTTGGAGTCCAAATTTTAGCACTGTAAGGGTATGTTCACATGCACTGTTTTCAGACGTAATTCGGGCGTTTTACGCCTCGAATTACACCTGAAAAAACTTCTCCATTACGCCTACAAACATCTTCCCATTGATTTCAATGGGTTTTACGATGTTCTGTTCCCACGAGGTGTAATTTTACGCGTTGCTGTCAAAATACAGCGCGTAAAATGACGCCTGCGTCAAAGAAGTGCATGTCACTTCTTGGGCCGTTTTTGGAGCCGTTTTTCATTGACTCCATTAAAAAACAGCTCCAATAACGTCCGTAAAATACGCCGCAAAAAACGCGAGTTGTTAAAAAACGTCTGAAAATCAGGAGCTGTTTTCAGGCGAAAACAGCTCCGTAATTTCAGACATATTTTAAGTGTGTGAAAAAAACGACGTGTAAATGCATAAAAAACTAGCGTTTTTGCAAAGCGTTTTTTAAAGTACAAGCCTTTTTGCTACCTTTTTTTTATGCCTTTTTTTACGAGTTTTCGGCTCGTTTTTTGGGCGCGTAATTAGGACTCCTATTGACTATGGGAATTAGGCGCGTTTTCGGCACGTTTTACACGCCAAGAATTGACATGACGCTTCTTTTTTTACATGACGCATTTTTAAACACGCAAGCGTAAAAAAACGCGTTGTATGCTCTACAATGCGTTTTCCTATGTCAATGGGAAGCTTAAACCCTTAATGACCAGCCTACCGTATTTTTCGGACCATAAGACGCACCCAGGTTTTAGACAACAGAAAATAGAATAAATTATTGTTTAACAAATACTTTTTTTCCCTGTTTCACCACAGAGCCAAAACTTTTTTTTATATTTTTTTCATCGATTGAGTGGTGTGAGGGCTTATTTTTTGACGAGCTGTAAGTTTTATTGGCACCATTTTTTGGTACATAGGATTTTTTTGATCACTTTTTTTTATTTAATTTAATTTTGAAGTGCTAAGGTGACCAAAAAACTATTTTGATGTTTTAAATTTTTAAACTCACCATGCGAGTTAAATAATAGTATATTGTAATAGATCGGACTTTTACGGACGCAGCGATACCAAATTATTTTATTTTTTTACAATGTGGTGGGGGAAAAATGGGAAAAGGTGTTTTGTTTTTTTTTTACATTTTTTAAAATATTACTTTTTTTACACTCCTGAAAATGTATCTAACATTTGTTTTTGTTTTTTTACACATTTTATTAGTTCCCCTAGGGGACTTGAACCAGCGGCCACTTGGTTACATGTGGAGTTACTGAAACAACGTAACTCGTTGAGCTAGACTGTTTCCGTAGCTCCCACGGTAGTGAATGGCAGTTACGGAAGCAGGGTAGCATGCGAGCTACGTTGTTTCCGTAACTACTGTCCAGTTCTATGGGAGTTAGGGAAACCGTGTAGCTCCGCGAGTTACCCTGTTTCAGTAACTCCTCATGTAACCAAGTGGCCGGGAGAGCACAGCAAGCTAGAATGGGGTTTAGGGGGCCCCGTTCTAGAGATAGGTGCGGGTCCCAGAGGTGGGACCTGCATCTATCTGACATTTATGACATATCCTGTGGATATGACATAAATGTAAAGGATTTGCCAGACACAGGTCGACGCCTGTGGGCAATCAGTCTGCACCTGCTCCTATGTCTGTGAGACTGACTCCATCTTCCACCACTCAGGATGGCAGGCTTAGGAGTGGGAGAGCCTATCACAGCCTGGCCAGACGGAGCTAGTTCCCGCCCACGGTCTATTTATACCTGCCTTTCCTGTTCCTCCTTTGCCTGTGATTCTTCTATGCTTGTTTCCTGGCTTGCTGCTGCTGCTTGTACTACTGATCCTCTGCTTGTTATTGACCTTGGCTTTCTGACCACTCTCCTGCTCAGCGTTTTGTACCTCGCTCACTCCTGGTTTGACTCGGCTCTTTCACCACTCTTGTTGCTCACGGTGTCTTCGTGGGCAGCTGCCCCGTTTCCCTAGCTTTTGTGTACCCCTGTCTGTTTTGTCTGTCTTGCACTTACTAAGCGTATGGGACCGTCTCCCAGTTGTACCCCGTCGCTTAGGACGGGTCGTTGCAAGTAGGCAGGGACTGAGTGGCGGGTAGATTAGGGCTCTCACCTGTCTGTCTCCCTACCTTGTCATTACAATAAATGTCTTTAATAGAAAAAAACCCTATAAACGCTGCGGTCCCTATTGACCGCGGCATTTAACTAGTTAAAGGGGTTTGCCATAAAACACATGTATCCCCTATCCACAGGATAGGGGCTACATATAAGATCGCTGGGGGTCCTACGGCTGGGACCCCCAGAGGTAAGGAAAACAGGGGACCGAAAGTCACTTAGAGCGCTACATGAGAAGCCTGGACTTCCGGGTTCTGTGTCCGGCTTATCTGTTCCGCAGCTCCATAGAGATCAATGGAGAGCTGCTCGCGCATGCGCAGAAGAATCCCATTGATCTCTATGAAGCTGCCGGACACAGAACGCGGAAGTCAAACCTTCTCATGCAGCGCTCTTGGTAACTTTCGGTCCCCATTCTCCTTATCGATCACACATGTATCCCCTATCCTGTGGATAGGGGATACATGTGTTTTATGGCACAACCCCAATTAAACTGCCAGGAACAGCGAAACTGCTGTTCCTCGCCGTTAGAGGAGCATGTCAGAAGCTGACACCTGCAGTCTATGGAGTGGGCTCAGCGCGTGAGCCTGCTCCATACATCCTCCCCCCGCTCCATGATGTGGTCGGGAAGGGGTTAAGTAATGAGGCGGTCATGAGGCCCGGTGATGCTGGGTCCCTTGACTGCGGGCTATAAGACGCAGGGACTTTTTAGCAAGATTTATTCTTGCTAAAAAGTGCGTCTTATAGTGCGAAAAATACGGTATTTTAAACCTTAATGACCAAGCTATTTTTTTACATTTTTCCATCGTCTCATTCCATGAGCTATAACTTTTTTAGTTTTGCGTCGACATAGCTGTGTAAGGTCTTGTTTTTTGCGGGACAAGTTGTATTTTTTAATAGCACCATTTTGGGTTACATATCATTTATTGATTAAGTTTTGTTAACTTTTTTTTGGGGGGGGGATAGAAAAAAACCCTGAAATCTTGCCACTCTTTTTTTGCGTCCTAAATCTACGCCGTTTACCGTGTGGTATAAATAACACAATAACTTTATTCAGCAGGTTGTTACGATTGCAACGATACCAAATTTATATAGATTTTGTATGTTTTACTACTTTTACACAGTAAAAACACTTTTTTTTTTCAAAATTATTTGTTTTTCTGTCTCCATATTTGAAGAGCCATAACTTTTTTATTTTTCCGCCGATGCAGTTGTATGAGGGCCATTAGTGGCCGCCGTGAAAGGGCGTATTGGCGATCACTAATGGGTTAAAGCAGGCATTTTTTAACGCTTTTTTTGGCACATAAAATGCGGCAAAAAACATGTCAAATATACGGCGTGTGAATAAGCCCTTAATATTAATGGCTATGAAGTGTCTGGAAGACTATAGAAGCATCCTTGTTTATCTGACACGCACAGACTGGATCATTACAGGTTAGGGTTATTATTTCCACATGACCTACCTTCTGATGAACATTTTGCCCCAGAAGCTGTGAGGCTGGGAACCTAGCACGGCACTGTTGAGGTTGCCACGCGGGTCATGCAGACAACCCTAATCACTGCTGTGAATGGCATCCTCATGCTGTTAAGGTCTCTATGCTGCAGTTCAGAAAGACGTAGCACAAGAGCCATTAATCCTACTGTCAGGGAAAGTGTATCCAATTTAATGAAAGGGTAAAGTGACAGAAAATGTAACCTTCTCTCTCGTGATAGAAGCATAACACACAAATTGTGCTGGAAACGAAAGGCCGCTGTTAATGACCACAGAGCACTAGGCTTCTGATTGGCTTTTTAACACTTTGCTTGCATGGAGATTTGTTTTATCAGGTGAGTGATGCAACGGTCAGGTAACTCCACATATTACAATTTTACCATATCAATGGGCAGACATTTTTTTTTCTCCATTAAATGAAACAAAATAATTATTCACATGTGGTACAAAGAAACCACTGTCTCCTCAAAAAGCAGGTCAATATTCTGCTTCTCATATCAGTCCTAGACCTCTGATCTCATGGAACTCCCCTATAAATAAACACTATATGGCCAAAAGTCTGTGGACACCTGAGCATCACACCTATTGAGCTTGTTGGACATCCTATTCCAAAACCATGGTCATTAATATGGAATTGTTCCCACTTATGCATTTATAACAGCCTCCAATCTTCTTGGAAAGCTTTTCACAAGATTTTGATGTGTGTCTGTGGGAAATTCAGCCCATTCTGCGAAAAGAGCGTTTGTGAGGTCAGACACTGATGTTGGACTAGAAGGTTTTGCTTACAATTGACTTTCCAATTCAATTCATCCCAAAGGTGTTCGATTATGTTGAGGTCAGAGCTCTATTCATTAACAATTCCATTAACTGAAAATAACGGGTGTAATGGAAGTGGTCTATGGCTGTTTGTTACTGGCCACAACAGTTAGCTAATTTCTGGAGAAAAGACAATAAGCTCTTTGAAGTGGCCAGGAATTTTTATTGCATGTTGTTTGGGGCAATGTATTATGAATAGGAGAACCAAAGCTGGGAGTTATTAGTAGGAAAGACAGTGTGTCACTTACATAGTTAGTACGGCTGAAAAAAGACACATGTCCATCAAGTTCAACCAAGGGACGGGAAAGGAAAAGTAAAAATTTCTACACATAGGAGCTAATACTTTTTTGTTCTAGGAAATTATCTAAGCCTTTTTTAAAGCCATCTACTGTCCCTGCTGTGACCAGTTCCAGCGGTAGACTATTCCATAGATTCACCGTTCTCACAGTAAAGAAGGCTTGTTGCCTCTGCAGGTTGAACCTTTCTTTTTCCAGACGGAGGGAGCGCCCCCTTGTTTTTTTAGGGGGTTTTACATGGAACAGGATTTCACCATATTTTTTGTATGTGCCATTAATATATTTATATAAATTAATCATGTCCCCCCTTAGTTGTCTTTTTTCAAGGCTAAATAGGTTTAATTCTTTTCATCTTTCCTCATAACGTAGATTCTCCATGCCCCTTATTAGCTTTGTTGCTCTTCTTGCTATTTTTTCCAACTCCAGGGCATCCTTTCTATGAACTGAAGCCCAGAACTGAACTGCATATTCTAGATGAGGCCTCACTAATGCTTTGTAAAGTGGTAATATTACATCCCTGTCCCGCGAGTCCATGCCTCTTTTAATACACAACAATATCTTGCTGGCCTTTGAAGCAGCTGACTGACATTACATGTTGTTATTTAGTTTATGATTTACAAGTACACCCATATACTTCTCAACAACTGAATCCCCCAGTGTAGCTCCCTCTAGGACATATAATGCATGCAGGTTGTTGGTACCCAGATGCATAACTTTACATTTATCTACATTAAACTTCATCTGCCAAGTGGATGCCCAAACACTTAGTTTGTTTAAATCTGCTTGCAATTCATGAACATCTTCCATAAACTGAACTATATTACATAGCTTGTTGTCATCTGCAAAAATAGAAATAGTGCTAATAATCCCATTCTCTATATCATTAATAAATAAGTTGAATAATAGTCGTCCCAGCACTGAACCCTGGGGTACACCACTTATTACCGGGGACCATTCAGAGTAGGAATCATTGACCACAACTCTCTGGATACGGTCCTTGAGCCAATTCTCAATCCAATTACAAACTATACTATCTAAAACTATAGTCCTTAATTTACCCATTAGACGTCTATGAGGGACAGTGTCAAATGCCTTTGCAAAGTCCAAAAACACTATATCCACAGCGGCCCCTCTGTCTAGGCTTCTGCTCACCTCTTCATAAAAACAAATCGGGTTAGTTTGACAACTTCTGTCCTTAGTAAAACCGTGCTGTCTGTCACTTATAATACTATTTTTTGTCACATAATCCTGTATATAGTCCCTCAATAGCCCCTCAAACATTTTCCCGACGATGGATGTTAAGCTTACTGGTCTATAATTACCCGGGGAAGACCTAGAGCCCTTTTTGAAAATAGACACCACATTTGCCCTGCGCCAGTCCCTTGGCACTATACCAGTCACTAGATCTCTGAATATTATGAAAAGGGGGACAGAAATAACTGAACTAAGCTCTTTAAGAACTCTAGGGTGTAACCCATCTGGTCCCGGGGCCTTTTGCACATTTATTTTATTTAATTTAGCTTGGACCATATCTGTATTCATCCAATTCAGTATATCAACTGATATATTAACAGCACTGGCACCGGCTATATCAGGCGCTCTTTCTTCTGTTGTATATACAGAGCTCAAGAACTCATTTAGTAACTCTCCTCCTCTTGATCCCCTGTGACCAACTCTCCATTACCACTATCTAGGGGTCCTACGTATTCAGACCTTGGCTTTTTTGCATTTATATACTTGAAGAATTTTTTGGGATTTGTTTTACTATCCTTGGCCATCTGCCTTTCATTTTGTAATTTTGCAAATTGTATTAAATTTTTACAGATTTTATTACGCTCTTTATAATTTAAAAAGGTTACAGATGTACCCTCAGATTTTCTATTTTTTAAATGCCCTTTTTTTGTCATGTATTGCCCTTTTTACAGAAGGTGTAAGCCATGTGGGGTTTAATTTTAGTCGTATGTACTTGTTACCTATAGGAATAAATTTTGCACTATAATTACCCAAAGTAGATTTGAAATTCTCCCATTTATACCATTACTTGACATTAGTTCTTCCCAGTCTATATCCTGAATTGCAGCCCTAATCCTGGGGAAATTGCCCTTCTTAAAATTAAGTGTTTTTGCCCTCCCAGCCTGTGTTTGTTTTTTACAGTATAGGTAAAATGTAACTATATTGTGATCACTGTTAACGAGGTTTTCACGAACATTGACATTCCCAACAAGCTCTGCATTATTAGAAATGACCAGTTCCAACAGAGCTTCACCTCTAATTGGGTCTTCCACAAACTGGCCCATACAATTTTCCTGCAACAGGTTGAGGAAATGTCTCCCCTTTGCAGTTGAAGCCGAACCATGACACCAATTAATATCCCGGTAATTAAAATCTCCCATTATTACTACACCAAAAGTAATTTTTTTCAGTGTTTACCTCCCTTTCTAGTTCCACCCACAAGGTTTCAACCTCCTCACAATCTTCACCCACTATTGTCTCTTTCACACTCTCCTTCATATCACTTCTCACATAGACATACACCACCGCCTTTTTGTCCTGTCTTTACGAAAAAGTGTAAAACCCTGTAGATTTACAGCCCAGTCATGTGAAGAGTCTAGACATGTTTCAGCAACACCAACTATATCTATATTTTCTTCCAGTATCAAGGCCTCCAGCTCCCCCATTTTGCTTGCTAGACTTCTGGCATTTGTGAACATACACTTTAACTTGCATTTCAGTTTTTCACTTTTATTATCAGAAATGTGATTATTTGACATTATTTGGGCATTTTTATTTTCACTGCCATTTTGTAACAAAAGGATCTCCTTATCCAATTGTCTAGTCCTCTCCCCACAGTCTGTTTCTCCCCCCACCAATATAGTCTGACCCCTCTCTAACCTGACTACCCCTTTATTTTCTACATTGACCTCCCTCCTAAGCCCTAGTTTAAATACTCCGCCACCCCAGCTAGAATTTTCTCCCCAGCACAGCGAACCTCCTTCCATTTAGGTGTAAATCATCTGCAGAATACAGTTTGTACCCCAATGAAAAGTCAGCCCAGTGCTCTAGGAACCCAAAGCCTTCTCCTCTACACCAATATTTAAGCCATGCATTTAACTCCCTGAGCTCCCGCTGTCTTTCCTGTGATGCGCATGGCACAGGCAGTATTCCTGAGAATACAACCTTGGAGGTCCTTCCCTTCAGCTTGTAGCCTAGTTCTTTAAAATTATTCTTAAGGCTCCTCCACCTACCATTTATTCTGTCGTTGGTACCTACATGGACCACAACAGCTGGATCATCACCAGCCCCTCCCAGCAATTTGCCCACCCCTTCCACCACATGCCGAACCCTGGCACCAGGGAGACCGCAAGCCATTCGGTTGAGGCGGTCTAGGCGACAAATTATTCTATCCGTCGTCCTGATTATAGTATCCCCTAAAACTATCAATTGTCTTGCCTTACCTGCATTACCATCCCGCCGACTACTAGCTGGGCTGTTCTCCCGGCTGTTAGGGAGATCAGTATCCACTAGGGCTGCCATTTCTGAGACAGACACCCTCGCATCATCACCCAACTTGGCAATTTTTTTTGGAATATCAGAAACAGGACTGGCCTCCCTTTTCTTGGACCCCTTTCTACTGCCCCTAACTACATTAACTCAGCTACTTGCCTGTTCCTGCTGACCCATGTCTTCACCCTCCAATTCTACCCCACTAACTGCATGTTCCGTCAGCAGCATGCTCCGCTCAAGATTGTCTATCTTCCTCCGTGTTGCATTCTGCTCCTTCAGATGTCTAATGCGAGCTTCCAGGTGACCAACATGCTCACATCTGCCACAGAGGTATTCACCCTGGAACTCAGGCTTCAGTCGTGCAAACATATGGCAAACTGTGCACTCAAGAATACCTCCAATATTGCTATCCATTATCCCAGTTACAAAAAAAACAGTGAACCGTTGTTAAAATTAAAAAAAAGAGGACTACTTACAGGGGCTTTAGCTCCTCTTTTTAACTCCGATTTTGTAACTCCATTTGATGTACAAACCACTTGTTTAGCAAGCCCACCCGAGCAGGACTTCTGACATCTTAGGCCTGGTTCTTGC
Organism: Rhinoderma darwinii; assembly: GCF_050947455.1. NCBI lineage: Eukaryota > Metazoa > Chordata > Amphibia > Anura > Rhinodermatidae > Rhinoderma > Rhinoderma darwinii. The sequence goes on from NC_134687.1 coordinate 220,513,667, forward strand.
AGCTTCAAATTATGTGCAAATGGACAGCTGCTTATCCAAACTCAGGAGCCATATTGAGGTGAATTGGGGCATTGTTATTCCCTCTTATCACCCCACTGCCACTGTCCAGTCATAAAAACGCATTTGGCTAATGAACTGCTGTGGGGCTTTGGAAACCTGAACCATAGACTGAAGGTATAACAATATGATGTAGACAATGAAAATTGCTTCACATGGTTGGGAGACGGATCTATCTGACTGTGTATCCATTGATTTCCGTACCCTCAAGGAAGCAGAAACCTCTAGAGATTGTAAGTGTTGGAGCTATCTGTTTTTTCCCCCCTTTATTCTGTAACTGTTTTGTTTGTGATCCTATTTTGTCTTTTTTTTTGTAAGCACTGCACCTTTTATATTAAAGCTCTTAAACTTAATAATCCTTGTATGCTCTAAAGAATCCATAGCCTTTCAAAGTGTAAAAACCTTTCATTGCTGAAGAGCAGTGTTTGTGTCTGTTGGGATATTTATCTACCCAGAACTTAGTAGGTGGTGGTAGCGAGTTGTGTATCTGGGGTTTATGGATTGTTTTGGGGTGTGACTTAGGCTTGTACTGAACTGCGACTTCAGGCGTAACACGCGTCACGTGGCCAAAGATCACTTTGTCTCCCCACCTGCATCACAGGTAATGAAAGTAAATGTAAATGTAGCTGCGTTGCGACCCGCAAGTTTCCGCGACTGCGATATAACAGTCAAAAGAAATCCGAACTTTGCTGGATTTTTTGCGACTGTCGTGTCCCGGTCAATGGTTGCCGTGTAGCCCTAGACGTAGGCTCATTTTGCTGCCTGAGTCAAAGGTGAGTGCAAGATTGAGTGAGAGGAAATAGATTTCCCCCTTAGTCGCACCCACGTCAGGTGCTGGCAAGGTGTGTATATGACAATTGGCCTGGACCAAACACTGAAAAATAGCCCAAGACCATTATCTCTCCACCAAATTTTACAGTAGGCATTATGCATGTTAGGTAGCGCTCTCCTTGCATCAGCGAAACCCAGATTCGTCCATCAGACTGCCAGATAGTGAAACGTAATTCATCACTCCAAAGGACATGTTTCTACTGCTCCAGATTCCAGTGGACTTTACTTCCTTCCAGCATATGCTTGGCATTGCACATGGTGATCTTAGGCTTTTGTGCAGATGCTCAACCATGGACACCCATTTCATGAATAGATTCTGCAATAGATTTTTTTAGCTGATGCCACTTCCAGACGCAGTTTAAAAATCTATAGAGTGATTGTACAGACAATAAGATATTTTACGCGCCACGAGCTTCAGCACTCACCTGCCCTGCTTTGTTTACTTGCGTGGTCTAATGCTTTATGGCTAAGCTGTTGTTCCTTAGACGCTTCTACTTCACAATAATAGCACAGTTGACTGGGGCAAATCTAGCAGATCAGAGATGTCGAAAACTGACTTTTGGCACAGACTTTTGGAATTCTATGACAGTGGCATGTTTAAAGTCACTGAGCTCTTCAGTATGATCCATACTACTACCGGTGTTTTCATGCCTGTGGGCTTGATTTTATGTATCTGTTTGCAATGAAACTGAAACACCCGAACTCAATTATTAGGAGGGGTGTCCACGTACTTTTGTCCATATAGTGTATTTGTGCACACATTATGACAACATCGCTCCAATTTACGCTTGAGTGATTGTTTGTTGAGCCGCTATGTTAGTGCACAAAATTTATTCCAGCAGCAACATGTCTGGCTCTTACAGAGAAGTTTTTTATCAGAGTGTACATCGAAACCTCAGGCAACACTTCTTCTACAATGCCTTCATTAGCTTACTGAAGGAAAGGTTTATGGAAGACGTGCACCCTCCTATGCGTATGTACAAGTGTGTACTTTGGTCAATAACTATGTAGAACTTCCTGCTCACCGAGGCGCAATGCCTCCATAGGGTCTAAAATATGTATGTGTTCTTAAATAGTTTTCCTGCATGGAAAACAAATGCAACAGCTCATGGGCTGAACTGGTGTCAGGGCTAGATAAATCCCCCAAAAAACAGGTAGCGAATTTGTTTACTTCGGCTATATTATAACCTGAGCATTTGTATAAATATCTACTAAACCACTCATTTGGGAACCTAAACGTTTTTTTTGCTGGGCTGTGTGCATCTTTCTTAACTGTTTTTTGCCACGGACTGAATGGCTCTTTTTTGTTCTTAAAAAAATATACTATTAGTACATGATGGATATAATGATGATGCTATCATAATAAAACAAGTAGACAATAATTCAAAGAAGTATGGATTATGAGGATTGTGTGGTAATCTACAAAGTAATAAATAAAACGTCTTATTTTCTTATTACAGCATGGTACACAATGGGCTTCATCAAAATGCATTCTCTGCACGTGTATGTATGGCAAGGTAGCGTGTGCCCCAAAGCCCTGTCCTAGGACAAGCTGCGGAGCTGGACAAATAGAGACTGTAGCTCCGAGTCCTGGACAATGCTGCCCAACATGTGTGGGAACAGGAGGTGGGTGTAATGTGTTTTGTTATTTATATATTTACTAAGGTTTATCATGATCTAAAGACTGAGTAGTCAGATATTGTTTCCCTCACTTCATAATGTCTAATACTCTTGTCTGCTGCTTCATTGCATAACAATCTAGTTTCACAAAGTGTTGCTGTATGCTAAATCCTACACGCTACAGTGCAAGTCATGTCATCTGGTAATAAAAGCAACTTGTTAAGGCTTCGTTCACATTCCGTCTGAGCTTTCCGCCGGGATGGGACCCTGACTGACACAAACGGAAAGAAACCAAAGGTTTCCGTTTCCATCACCATTGATTTCAATGGTGACGGATCAGGTGCCAATGGTTTCCGTTTGTCTCCGTTGTGCAAGGGTTCCATCGTTTTGATGGAATCAATAGCGTAGTCGACTACTCAATCCGTCAAAACGACGGAACCCTTGCACAACTGAGACAAACAGAAACCATTGGCACCGGATCCATCACCATTTAAATCAGTGGTGATGGAAACAGGAACCTTTGGTTTCCGTTTGTGTCAGTCAGGGTCCTGTTCCCGACGGAAAGCTCAGACAGAACAGCAGAACGGGACCCTGACGCAGATGTGAACGAAGCTTTACATAGTGATGCTGAATATGAGTGCATGCAACCGTTTGACATCAAGAAGAATTACTGGGCAAACTCCATATATACCGGTATGCTGTCTGTGAAAGCTTTATAAATGTGCACCAGTATTCCCCCGTTCCTATACTTTATTTTTTGAGTGAAGAGCAACCATGATTATAGAATCAACAATGAGAAGAAAATGTAAGCACACCCAATCTTTTTAGTACAATAGACGTAACAATTATAATAATTATGAGTATGCTTGTAATGATTGTCATTACTGCTAAGATCGCTAACAGTAATTGCTCTATCTATAACCAGCTTTACAATATCGTATTCAATAAGAGATGATGAACATTTCTTCTCTATATATCCTGAACTAAGTTAACTAATTTGCCATTTAAGAAAATAGTTGACAAATCAGTTTTTCACACATTCTATTAATACCCTTTTTAAATAATTTAAGTGTTGTTGTCCCCTGATTAGATACTCGGCTCAATGCTGAAGACTACCACCGTTTATGGTTTTTAGGCCCTGTACGGCCTGAATGAGTTGTTCGGACATTTTTTACTGATGGCCTATCATTTGGATAGGTCATCAATATAAGATCAGTGGGTGTCCGACTCCCGGCACCCCCATCGATCAGCTGACTGAAGGGGAGGCGGTGTTCGGCGCCACAACCTCTTCATTGTTTACCAGGCACAGCGCCGTACACATCAGTAGCGGCTGTGCTTAGGACTGCAGTCCCACCGATCTTATATTGATGACCTATCGTAAGGATAGGCCATCAATAAAAAATGTCCGGACAACCCCTTTGTCATACTATGACTGAACCCCTCTTTTAAGTTCAAATAGATTTATTTTAGTCCTCATGCGCACAGGAGAGCCGTGTGAAGGAGGTTTTATGGGGCACTCTGTTTGCTGCGTATAATGCTCCATACGGTGTTGTATTACAAAGTTATTTTTGGACGTTATACAGAGCCGTAATATGTTCATATGTATGAATGCCTATTCATGTACTCTGATAGTATTTACAGAAAATGTATCTCTAATTTATTAAGCAAGTAACAATTTAAGTCTATAAAGATATTTCTTTTCCATCTGGAAATTTTTGTCTTAATTGTTATCTGATGAAATGATTGGATTCTACTCATACACGTTAAAATGAAACATTTGGAAAGAACGATCGTGTATGGGCACTTTAATCTTTTAGAGGTAATGATATACTAGGTTGTCATTTAGTACATATGTATAAATAGTATTGTAGCTTTTATATTGATAAATTAATCTGCTTCTCTTGTCGTACATTGTAACAAGTAGAACCTATGGTACGAGCTTCTATGTCATTGTCGGATATTTACTTGCTCACCTAGGAGAGTAGAACTGCATAGTGTAAAAAGATAAAACGGAGTATTTGCAGAGCCTTGAAAGATGCAAAATCTTCCCAAGGGTAATTTTACATCATTTAAAATTCTGCTGACTCATTTTTGTTCCAGCTAAGTGTACCACATAGCTTAGATACTTAATCATAAACAAATGAGGTAATCCTATCATTCCTCTCAATAAAATCTGTAAACGACATGTTTATGAACATAAATTTCATCTTTTGGTAACCGGTCAGCTTTAACGGTGACTGTAGACTAGAGTTTGGCTACCCGTATTGAAATCTTTATGTATGGCTCACATCTCTATCTGTCCAGTGAATGCTAAGTAGCAAAGACTAATTGAAATGTTGTTTTTTTGTTCATTTATTCTCCCACCTCACTTATCTGGTCATGTCACCCTTTTACATTGACAGCACTGTCTAATTAGTGACACCGGGAAAAACGCAATTGTTCAAATGAGACCGTGAATCCAATTAAGTACACTTAGTGTGATGGCATTAACTGGCATTCGCGATCAACACGAAAGCGCAGTATTAAATGGATGTGGCTTAGCATGCATTATTTCTAGTGGTTCTAATGAAAGCTTCATTACAGTACCGTGTACCGGGGGTGTATTGTTTGAGTGGACGTTAAATTAGTCACAGATGGAAAATACGGCAAGAACCAGTCCCATTATGATGGGGTGGTTTACTTTATCAGTATAGCGCTAATCCACCTGCAAAAGTAGTCACTATAAAGACATAGACGGAGGTGTATCTGTAAAAACGACCTTATTAGACATATTTATCAAGGTGAAGACTGAAGTGTAAGGGTATGTTCACACGCTTACTAAAAAACATCTGAAAATACAGAGTTGTTTTCAAGGGAAAACAGCTCCTGATTTTCAGACGTTTTTTTAAGTCACTTGCGATTTTCGCTGCGTTTTTTTGGGTGTTTTTTTACGTCCCAAGAAGTGTCCTGCACTTCTTTTTCGCAGCCGTTTTTTTACGCGTAAAAAAACACAGCGAAAAACACTTCGTTGGAACAGACTGCCGTTTTCCCATTGAAATCAATGGGCAGATGTTTGGAGGCATACGGTTTCCGATTTTTCGGCCGTATTTCGGGCAATTACGGCCCCTGAAAAACTGCAGAAAATAGGCCGTGTGAACATACCCTAATTTTGATGTTTCGAAAGCATTTATGTAACTGAAGTATAAAACTCTAAAGAGAACAAATTGTGTTGACAAATAGCCGTTGGTGCACCTAGAATAAGAAAAGCTATGGCGTTTGTTATATGCAGCAAATGAGGGGGACACCATTCAGAAGCAGTTATTCAGTTAGTTAGTTTTCATTACATATAAAGGGGGGAATTTACTAACACTTTCATATAGAATACTACTGGATTGCACTACATTTATTAAAAGAAGCATACCTCTTAAGAGCGTAAATTTGTGGAGCCACGTGTAACCCCGGACCTCCCACTAAGCCCCACCCACAATTTTTTAAAGTGTCGAGAGTGGCATAGAATCGAAAAAAAAGTTGCACATTTTTGCGCAAAACAGGCGTGCACCAAAGTTTTGTCTTTTTTTTCCCCCCAGAATACTGTGGCAAATTGCATAATCTCCCCTGTAGTACCTATATATTCAGAATTGTTGTGTACAAATTGTAACCAATTACGTCTGTCCCACTTACCAGTAGGGCTCACAATTTTTTGGGGGAGTGTGGGAGGAAACGGTAGTAAGCGGCGGAAACCAACGCAATTATGAGAACATACAATATCCATACAGATGTTTCTTTTAGTAGGCCTTACTGGACCCCAATTCTGCAAGGCACAGTGCTACCAATCTACAGTACAGTACTCTCTGTATCCAATGCTATCCAACACAGAATAGTTCTCAATGGTTTTTAATGAAGTAGTATCTTTTTTTTACCACTCAAAGCTCAAATTTCATGTATTAAATTGTTGTTCTGCACTGTAATTTGTTGATATGGGAAAAAAAATATTTCTCTTAGACATTTTGGATAATTGAGGAACCTTGTGTAAATATAGATTGGTGGTTGTAGAGAATGAATCCGATTAAATAATGTCTAAACAAAGTGTTTATTATGTGATGTCAAATAAGACAAAGCATGTAAGTTACAATAGCATCATTGTGGTAGTGGAAAGGTTTTGTAGTTCTATATAGAATTCTTGACTGACATTGAATAATAAAGTCTAAACAGCTGGGTCTATAACCTGACAACTCGTGGTTTTATTTTTTCTTTGTTTCTTCTTTTGTACACAGCTAGAAGTGGGCAGAGATGTATTACACCTGTTTAGAGACCTATTGAAGAGACATTTTAAGGTGTACAATATTTTCACAGCGTGCGCTAGCCACGTAACCAGAACTGTGCTGTTTTATTTGCCTTTGTTTGTTCACGACACTGTGAAATTGAAGATTCGACTTGAGTCCATAAGAAGCTAGATGTACATATTATCTCTTTATGTTTTATAGAGTCCTGCTCACTTGATGGGGGCCTTATGCTGAAGGATGGAGAGGATTGGAAGCTAGGACATTGTTCGAAATGTATCTGCAAGAATGGGGTGACGCAATGCCTAACAGCAGATTGTCTTCCCATGCTATGTGACAAGGTAATAAGTCTGGTAACCGCTAGAAAGAGTGAAAGGAAAGCTCGCCTGATCTCACTGGCAGGTCAGAAGTTTATATCTGGTAACCGCTAGAGAGAGTGATAGGAAAGCTCGCGTGATCTCACTGGCAGCTCAGAAGTTTATATCTGGTAACCGCTAGAGAGAGTGATAGGAAAGCTCGCCTGATCTCACTGGCAGCTCAGATGTTTATATCTGGTAACCGCTAGAAAGAGTGATAGGAAAGCTCGCGTGATCACACTGGCAGCTCAGATGTTTATATCTGGTAACCGCTAGAGAGAGTGATAGGAAAGCTCGCGTGATCTCACTGGCAGCTCAGATGTTTATATCTGGTAACCGCTAGAGAGAGTGATAGGAAAGCTCGCCTGATGTCACTGGCAGCTCAGACGTTTATATCTGGTAACCGCTAGAAAGAGTGATAGGAAAGCTCGCCTGATCTCACTGGCAGCTGAGACGTTTATATCTGATAGCCGCTAGAAAGAGTGATAGAAAAGCTCGCCTGATCTCACTGGCAGCTCAGACGTTTATATCTGGTAACCGCTAGAAAGAGTGATAGAAAAGCTCGCCTGATCTCACTGGCAGCTGAGACGTTTATATCTGGTAAACGCTAGAAAGAGTGATAGGAAAGCTGGCCTGATCTCACTGGCAGCTCAGAAGTTTATATCTGGTAACCGCTAGAAAGAGTGATAGGAAAGCTCGCCTGATCTCACTGGCAGCTGAGACGTTTATATCTGATAGCCGCTAGAAAGAGTGATAGGAAAGCTCGCCTGATCTCACTGGCAGCTGAGACGTTTATATCTGGTAAACGCTAGAAAGAGTGATAGGAAAGCTCGCCTGATCTCACTGGCAGCTCAGACGTTTATATCTGGTAACCGCTAGAAAGAGTGATAGGAAAGCTCGCCTGATCTCACTGGCAGCTGAGACGTTTATATCTGATAGCCGCTAGAAAGAGTGATAGAAAAGCTCGCCTGATCTCACTGGCAGCTCAGACGTTTATATCTGGTAACCGCTAGAAAGAGTGATAGGAAAGCTCGCCTGATCTCACTGGCAGCTGAGACGTTTATATCTGATAGCCGCTAGAAAGAGTGATAGAAAAGCTCGCCTGATCTCACTGGCAGCTGAGACGTTTATATCTGGTAAACGCTAGAAAGAGTGATAGGAAAGCTCGCCTGATGTCACTGTCAGCTGAGACGTTTATATCTGATAGCCGCTAGAAAGAGTGATAGAAAAGCTCGCCTGATCTCACTGGCAGCTGAGACGTTTATATCTGGTAAACGCTAGAAAGAGTGATAGGAAAGCTCGCCTGATGTCACTGTCAGCTGAGACGTTTATATCTGATAGCCGCTAGAAAGAGTGATAGAAAAGCTCGCCTGATCTCACTGGCAGCTCAGACGTTTATATCTGGTAACCGCTAGAAAGAGTGATAGGAAAGCTGGCCTGATCTCACTGGCAGCTCAGAAGTTTATATCTGGTAACCGCTAGAAAGAGTGATAGGAAAGCTCGCCTGATCTCACTGGCAGCTCAGATGTTTATATTGTCAAACATTGACTATTTCATTTACTTTTCATGCCTAACACACATTCCCATCTTCACAATGATTATACCTTCCCAATGTCCCATTTTTATTTTTTTTACAGGATAGTCCTGTGAAACGGTCCTAAAAAGGGGATGGGTCTTATGCAAATATGTCTCCCAAAGTGGTCATTACTGGTTGATTTTGTTGGTGGATTGGGCGGGGCTTACTAATGTCCTACTAGTGCAGGTTCAAGTGTTGGGAGTATGCTTTAGGGTATAGCTACAAAGGGAGTCATGGTTACATAAAACAGCACGGCGCAGTGGTTTCTGTTTCATGCTTCAAGAAAGTGGAGAAAGCTTGACCACTTTATCCGGTTCTCCTCACTTTGTAGTGATTTGTCGTTCATTATTTTCAATAAATACCTAAGGTCCTACAGAACTGTGCTACACTCAACTATATTATGTTTCTGCAGCTGCATAATAATGTTGATGATGTATATTGAAAACTTCTGTAAATAATTGCATTACATATTCATATTCCTTATAAATGAATGTAGTTGGGTAGTTTGAGACCTGTCTGCTGTGAGGATCTATCTTCTGTACAGTGGATGACCAGAAGTGTTTGGAATTTGCTGTGCCTCACAACGTGTATAGTAAAGGAAATATGTCACTCCAGTCTTGTTCGTACAGGCCTGATAGTTAGTCGTTGATTGACCAAAGTGTTTTTGTCTGCGTTTCTTCCTTTTTGTAGTTGACAGGTAAATATACAACATCATTTATTTTTAGGAAGAAATGTTGGCTGTCGTTCCTGGAAAGTGTTGTCCTGAGTGTCTTCCAAAGTCATGTGCCGTATCTGGAAAAACATATGAGGTAAATATTTCATGAGGTAACTTTTCAGTTTATTATAGTAAAACTTCCTCCCTGACTGATATCTTTTTGAAATCTCTTCCAAACTAATTCCAAAGCAGAGATGACCTATTTGACAAAAAAGGAAAGTAACACGTTTTATGTCAAGTTTATTTTGGGGGTTTTGTGCTGGACATTCATGTATTTTTTAACATACTTTTTTATCTATACTTGATAATCCAGAATACATTTGCTGGAGTAAAGGAATTTTATTGTTTAACTAGCCGTTAACATTAGATCTACTGCCCGATGTACTACTGCAATTCGGCCTGATACCATCACAAACATCGTCAGATTCTTTTACCACTCAAGGAAAAACTGGTGTCAAACGTATCACGATTAAAACATATAATGAGCCGACAATCGTCTGAATTTACCATAAATGTATTTACCACCGATCACAAGAACGTGGGTGCTGCAGCTCCATTCAAAGTCTATGGGAATGATAGAAACAGCCGAGTATAGCGCTCAGCTGGTTCCGCCAGTCCTATAGACATTAACTGTAATGGCTCATGCTATACCGCCACTCCATTCAAGCTCTTCGTCACTACGGGGAGGGGAGCAGTAACGAGGAATTGGGGTTTTGTGACTCAGTTTTCGCAATCAGTGGGGGTCCCAGCGGTGGAGCCCCCAGCGATCAGAGAATTATCACATATCCTGTGAATAGGTGATAATTGTCGATTTTGGGAATACCCCTTTAAGCTGGCCATACACACAAGATATCTCCCAAAACCTTATTTCTATGGGGAGAGGGTAAACAGACACCTCTGGTTGTGTCTTTTCTATTTCTGGAACATCAACATCTGATGCTGGGGGACTGTCAGGATGCTGCATACACATTAGATTATCGGCCAATGTCCTCTAAATCAAATGTATATGGACAACTGTAGACCAAAGCGCCCATTACTCATAATACCTTATTTATCAATTTGATTTTAGTAAAATATATGGAATTATTGGTTATCTGTGACTTCACTGGTGACTTCTAATTTACTGCCTGACCTATTTGTGTACCCTACTATATATATGAATCAGATTTTGTTGTTAAGCTGACCTATCCTGAATTTTTATATATAAGCAGTAGGTACATTTTACACATGTTCAGTGCATGGATGCCAGTTAAAAGGTATACTGCATCCAAAAAGAAAGAGAAAACAAGAAAAAGTTAAAAAAAAAAAACATTTTGAAAAACTAAATGCTAACCAACTACTTATTACAAGAAACATTTCTATAAAACTTACAAGAAACATTTCTATTTCTATAAAACTTTTTAAGTCTTTGCTTCCCAAAAGACAACAAGAATGTTTCTCGCCCTGGATTGAAGTTTGGCAGCCACTGTGTTTGTGATTTATAGATCAATCAATTAAATGCATAAACTGGGACAAAGAAGTTCTATTCTGTCATCCTTAATTTATAAAAACAATGACTAGAAATATTGCTGTTTTGTGGTTAACCATGTGGGATAGCCCTTTGAAAAGCTGTGCTATCCCTGGCAAGCTGCAATTATAAAGATAGGAATTTGGTGGGGGTGTGTGGTATTCTTCGTGCCCTTACATCTTCAAAGCCTGAGTCTTATTTGCTGATAAAGGTCGTATTTCTTGCTGATTCCTCCCCATGGAAAATACTTAATATATTTGTGTTCTGCATTAATGACTCATATATACACTGTTCTGCTCAGCTTTTATAATGTTGCTTGGAACATTAAGACTAAGTAGGATTATATATTTTATTTTAGGGCAGTTTATTAATTGACCTAAATAAGTCATGATTTTGTCCTTTAGTTACAGGGACTGTATGCACAACCTAACCATTAAACAATGGTGTTACTGTATACTGATATGAAATATTGCCTGGGAAAGTTCTGTATACATGTTACATTTGTGTGATAATCTGAATCCTGCGATGCCCAGAGAAAGAGCCAACTGTAGAGCACAATTTCACTTATAGCATCCCCCATTTTTCCATGACTTTGGTTAGGGTCAAGGTGCTCAGCTGGCCCCAAGACTTAAGTGCCTCTACATAGTCCAAGGGTGATTCTCTAGTGGAGTAAGTACAGTTGCTTTGGGCAACAACAATTGTAAAGTCACTATAAACGTACCTAAAACAGTGTACGGAAGAGGGGAACCACGGCGTTGACAGGCAGATCAGAAGTAGTCAACAGAAATCAAACCGAGACGGAGAACTGGCACTGAGACCATTGCACTGCTTTTTCAAATATGATGCCTGCTTTTTGATTGGCCAGTCAGCCATGATCTTAGCGCATGCGCTGCCGGGCATTGATGTCGGTCTCGCTGTGAGACTTATTGTGGTGGCTGGCAGGGGAAGACTGCTGGAGCAGAATGAGGTGAAAACATATAACTATTTCAATACTGTAACATTAGCAGCTGTCTGTATGTAAAGAATGAGTAAATACATGTGCCCCATACATTTGCGCGCTTCTACAACAGTTTACATTGTAGCGACAGCACATGTTTACTTCCTAACGCTCCTAGGATGGGGAGTACTACTAACACCAATAATAACCATTTAACTTTTCATAAATTCTTTAATCTCAGGCTCACAACTGGTTAATTAGGATTGTACTTTGTATTAATCATTCTGTTCTGTGTCTGGTTTGTTGATATCAGTTGTACAAATTGATGTACCGGTAATCACATAGTTATGTATATTTTGTCTTCTGTTTGATCAGCATGATTTACAGTGGAAGAAGAATTCCTGTACCACCTGTATTTGTGACAGAGGTGAAGTTAAGTGCCATGTAAAGACTTGTCCCCCACTTTCATGTGAAAAGGTAATCGTATACTTGACGAGTAGTCTTCATTTGTAATAGACTCTAACCATGGTACATGTAATAACATATGATTGGGAACAAGTTCAATGTCCATGATGGCCATTTTTCTCTTCAGATTCTGCACATTCTTTGGAAGTGGAGTTTTAATCTTGTATATTTGGAAATTGCATAAGGAAGCAAATTCATGATAAATTACTTTACGAGCTTTCGGTAAAGCTTTACGAGGATTCAGGTAGAAGGGAAACGTATGTTCCCTGCACCAGCTATCCTGGTGCTATAAGAAAAATGCAAGCGCTATCTACACCACCTGTATTTTGTCAGTGGAAAGAGAAGGCCTGTCTAAATGGCCTTCTTTTTTTTCCTTTAACAGAATACTGGTATTATAAGTGGTGCCCGTGTACTGCTGATGTCACTGGGAGAGCAGGCACGTGTTATTTCATTTTTCCGATGCTGCTTTCTTTATCCACCATATTGCCTGTTTTATGAGAGATTAAGTGTACCTCCGCTCCATGAACAGAATACATGCGCCATTTACTGCACCTGTTATTGGCAAGATGAGATGGCCTGTGGCATGCGTTGACAGCATAGGTATATTGACCAGAACGCAATTCCCTAGAAAACAAGTATAGTTTCATTAAAGCTGGCCCTTCATTTAAACACATTTTAACATAGAATGCATTAACTAATTGAAAAAGGTGACAAGTAGTTACAAACAAATGACAGAAACATTTTCTCTCTCTGTAGGGCCGGAGCAAAATGAGGCGCTCTGGACAATGTTGTGAAGAATGTGTGTCCTCTAAAGGCAGCTGTATGGTTGATGGATCCATCAAGTACCATGGAGAGCTCTGGAATGGAAGTCATTGTGAATTGTGCTGGTGTGACAGGGGGAAGGTGCTGTGCCATCTAGCACAATGTTCCAAAGTAGAGTGCTCATGGGTAAGAAGGTTTCTACTCACGTTGACTTGACTTATAAGGGTGTAGATAGCCTACGTTTCATTCAATAAAACGAAATAAAGTTCAATGTGTAAGTTACAAAGCTGTATTTATACTTATGCCTGCCTATCTAGCATAGAGTTTACTGAAACTTGATAAATGTTGTCTTAGTAACTTATGTAAGACTACTTCGCTGATCCACAAAACGCCACTTAGATATGCAGCTAATGCTAAACTCGGCATGTCATGGACAACATGCATAGCTTTCCTTTTCTATAACTCGAAAGAAGAACACTGACCCTTGGAACAACCTTCCATGATATATTTTGGGTAGTATGGAAAATACTCACTTCCACCCAGCTGTCAAGAAGGATCTTCTATTTATGGTAATGATCAAATGAATAACAGGACATGCTACTGATCGTTATGGATACATGATTTATACATAGCTCACTTGGTTGTAATTATATAGGATTTTCTCAGATGTCACTGGGACGTTCTGTTCATAACGTTTTCAAGAGCATGAATTTAAACCATATTTAGTTCTTTTTATTGAAGTTACGGATGTGAATGTTAGCGGTTCCTAAATAGATATAGATAATAATATGTAGATCACTGCTTTAAGATCTCACATGATGGGAGAGTTCATGAACTTAAAAAGTCAGAATTATTTTAAGGGGAGGTGGTATATCAGGATGTCTCCTTAGGAGGAAATGTTACAAAATTAATAGTTCAAATGTCAATGTGTCCTTTGTAGCAGTACTGGTTCCGTTGGTGGTCGCCACAAAAAAACAAACTGGATTCATTAGAAGGGCGCTGCCCATCTGACGGTCCGGAGGCCTCACGCTGCCCATCTGACGGTCCGGAGGCCTCACAACACTGATTTAGGAATCATCTTGGGTCTGTGCATCCAAATTCCCCATCTGTGCCCTAATGCAGCAGGGTACAAGCTTGTCTTTGTTCATATAGGATCCTAAATGTCAATGTAAATGTTCAAGTGTTCTCGTTCCATTTGTTTAATCCTAAATTCAGTGGGTTTTTTGAGAAGACAAAAATGAAAGCCCAATGAGATTCTTGTATCCAACATGGGAGTCCTATTTTGAATATTGCAGACCACTTCTTATATAGATATCACAAAGCTGATTTTGTCATTTTTAGATGGCTAAATTGTCCAATGTAAAGCAACGCATATTACATCATGATTTAATGAGCTACGCCAAATCACAAACACTCACAAGCTAGGTTGCATCTACGACATCTGTATGGAAATTACTCTTATTTTTTATGGACTGCCTCTGTGGTTTCATGAATAATAGAAAAGTGCTGATGTAATTCTGGCCTTGAGTTTGCAAGTCTTAATTCAATCATGCATGTCAATGAGCTTATTAGAGACTTAAAGTTGTTCTACTGCAGATAGCTGGACTTAGTAGATTGTATGTTTACTTCCAGCATAATAGGTTCTACCAGGAACTGAGAAATGGAAGCACTTAGAGCTGTAAATTTCCCATCTCCTAGATTGTAAGAACCATTTTGCATTAAAAAGTCCTTGCTGGAAAACCTTTCGTAATGGCCTGAATGTTTATATTGGGATGGGAGTGTCAAACAGAATATGTAGAGTTATTTTCTCTTATTTATGTGCATAAATGAATTTCCATGGTGATTGTAAGATACAATATGTATTTATGGTTACAGTGCTTTTCCTTATCCTCCTACAAACATTCTTCTGGGGGAATATAATGAATCCAGGTCACATACAAAGTCCTGCTTATTTGCTTCCACTATCTCAGTCTACATCCCACTCTTCTATCACTCTTTCCACTGAAGGAATTCATTTGAGCCTGCACAGTACCATCTACTGTGTCTGTTGAATGTCCTCCTTCATATAACTTTTTATCTTTTGTGTGATAGCATTTTCCATCAGTCCATTTTCATTACTTTAAGGCCCTTTTACACCGGCCGGTCCAGCAAGCGCCATTCAATGAGACATCATTGATCGGCGCTTGTTTGCTCCTGTCACACGGAACTATGGAGGGGGACAAGTGGTCGTTACTCCGATCGCTCGTCCCCATACATTATTATCATGTCGGCAGCGCGTCTCCTTGTTTACACAGCGAGATGCGCTGCCGACAACGATAATCTTTTACTTTTTTAAAACTATACAATCAGAAGATGATCGAGCGTTTGCTTATTCATCTGCTGATCGCTGCCCTTTTTACACAGGGCAATGATCGACAACAAGTGATAATGAACGCTCGTCTGCCCGATAATGGTCCTGTGTAAAATCCCCTTTAGTCTTGTGAGTTGGTGCTTACACCTGATCATAACACATTATAGACTGTACTGGTGATAAGACTGGGTAAAAGTTGCTTATCTTGATATGTGATTCCACTAGCATAGATATAGCCAGAGGATGAGTAGTGTCAAAGATTGTGTTGTTCACTCCATGAATTCCCAACATGTCAGAAAATCTGTGGTTGAGACAATGAGGGATTCCAGCTGTTCTACTACTCACTTATATGCATGGCCTGATCTTGCCTGATTGCCAGACTCGCCCGTAGAATCAGACCACGTCCCAAAATTATGGTCCACATTCATCAAAAGTGGCTTAATCTTAGTCAATAGCCAAGTTAAAGCTACACTACTTTATTGATATATTTTGTGAAAAATGTATGACTGCAGGTGCCTACTTTTGATAAATCTGTTACAACATACATCACTTCCATTAAAGCAAAGCTCTATAGCTGCCGTTACAGTACCTCAGACTAGATGGCTGCACTATAATCATGTAATAAAAAGAATGACAAAATTTACAATCGGAGAATAAAAACGGTTTAAAATAAAATAATAACTGTCAGTATATATTTTAATTAGTAAAAAATAAAGTGATACAAGTTATTTTTAAAAATTCATCTTTCATTCATGCAAAAGTGTAAGTTAAATGGGTGTAATGAAATAATAATTTGTTTATCTAAGCCTGGAGTTGTATTCTAATACTGAATTTCTAGGCAATGTATTATATGCCATGTTTATATAATATATATGCTTTCCCCCAAATATCTGAATATATTATTGTATCCAGCAGTTTTTTTTTTCTGGGTGGGTTTGTATTAACCTTTGGTGTAGATATCAGACTTAAGTGCTGAGAACAGGCTTTCCAGTAATGTGCGGAGTTTGCTTTTCTTTATGGAGAGTCTCTAATCGTTACTACTTGAATAAAGTCAGATCTTTAAATTCCACAATTTAGTCTCTGTTTACTCAAAAACTGTCATGACCTTAGTAAAAGAACATTCTTCATATTGCAGCAATCTTCCTTTCTTTATCAGGGTGAAGAATTAGTACATTTTGAGGGGAAGTGTTGTGCAGAATGTGTGCTAAGTACCAGCTACTGTCTCCACAAAGAACATGGCATAGAGGTAAGATGGACATTATATTTTCACATATATCTAGAGACAATAGTAGTAGCTTTAATAAAATAAATAAAATCCAGTTTTTAGGCTAAGTTCATACGTACCGTAAATACTGCAGAATTTCTGTCTGGAATTTCTGTGCAGAAAATTGCGCAGTGTAAGGGCATGTTCAGACTTGGCAGAATTTTTCCGCTGCAGATTTGGGGCAATTACGCAACGAATCTGCACCAACATTTGCATAGTTGACAGGTAATTCAGACGTTGCAGAAATCACAGCGGACTTGCCACAGATTTCAGTTTTTGCATTGCAAAGGCTGAAATCCGCAGTGAAATTCTGCTTCTTCTCCGCAACAGTCAGTGCATGCTGCGGAGGGAAAATTCTGAACCGCAGCCTATGGTCCGCAGCGGAGTTTTCCGCAACGTCTAAACTAACTTGCCTAAAAATGTATTGAAACAAATGTAAAAAACGGCCGCAGGAGAATTCCACTGCAGACTGTCCAAAGCGGAATTCCACAGCAATTCCGCCACGTCTGAATGTGCTCTAACACAGTAGTAGCTAAGTGAATGAGATTTGAACAAATCTCATCCACACGCTGCAGAAAAAAGTTGGAAATGCTGCAGTATTTATGCTACGTGTAAACTTAGCCTTAAAGTGCAACCTATTTGTTGTTTTTTTTACATGCATCTTAAACTTCCCCTAAAATGTAGTCATTTTCAGTAAAATCTCTCCAAAAGACAACCTCTTCGAGAATATCGTATGCCAAAAATAATTGTATAAAAAATCTGATCCAAGCAGACGTCTCTAATAATTTCATAATAAATGAAGAATTACTTTTGTATATTTTTAAAGGCATTAAAATATGATATTTAATGTATTAGAATGGTATGTACCACCTGTTTCTTAAAAAAAATTATATTCAAACATAACTTACTCAGTATGGTATGTATTATTATATATGTATATTATGTATTATATATTTCATTATCCCCTGGTGCTCCACTCTGTACTGAGCATGGTTACAGTATTCTCTTTGTAGAATGGATAGAAGTTTATAAAGTATACTACACAGTTACCACACTGGTTAAAGGGGTTGTCCGAGAGTTTAAGAATTTAAAGTTTCTGCAGGAAATGTTAAAAAATAAAAAAACAAAGGTTACTCACCTGTTCAATTCTCTGCCGCTCCAGCACGATGATGTGCTGTACATCCGGGTGACTGCTGCAGCCTATTACTGACCTCATTGGTGATGCTAGCATGTATGGCATGTGACCGCTAAGGCCAGTGATTGCCTGCAGCGGTCACATGCATGTACAGCATGCCATCGCTCCAGAAAAATAAACAAAGACCAGTCGGGACCACCGGAGCTAGTGTGGCGGGGGGATTTAACCAGTGTGCAATGTTTGTTTTTATTTTATAAAAAATTTTGCCGCTAGTTTAATTTCTTCAACTCTCAAACAACTCGTTTAAAAGCTATGTACACTTTTGAATTATTTATTTATTTTTTTTAATAAAAAAAAAAGAATCGAGCTGTTCTGCAGCTGTTCATAACTTAGATGTGAGCGCTAACAGGTGGATCATGCATGTCAGAGAGATGCAGGACCCGCTGACACTGAACCCGTCAGTCCCGTTGACCTGACAGATACAGGTTTCCGCGCTAGGTACAGCTGCTCTGTATACAGGATACAAAGCAGCTGTATCTGAAAAAGTACAAATAATTTTTTACGAATTAGAAAGACACTGATGGACATTTTTATTAAAAAAGAAACAAACGCAAAAAAGGTTTTCAAAGGTGTACATAGATTTAATATGCATTTGCCTGATTGACAAACTGGAATACACTGACATCGAGTTCAGACTCTGAGAAATGATTGTTATATAAACATTAGAGGAGCAGCTTTAAATCCTGCCAACAACGACATTGCTGGGTTTTGTAACTTTTGAGACGGAGTACTAGATAACGCAGGAATGTGCTTTATTGGAATGCTTGTGATACACCTGATAACTTACCGATCACACTCTCCTCATAGAGGTATTTCTGCTTGTTTGCAGGATTCTCATTCTGATTTAAGTGGAGTCAAACATTTGATGGTGAGTGCAGATACTTCTTGGATACAGTACATTTATCTTTAGCATTTATCAAATAAGAACACCAGACAAGCATTAAAGCGGATCTGTCATTTCTTTGTGCTGCCCTTTCTGAGGGCAGCACAAAGAAGTGACAGACACACTGATTTCAGCATGCTAGCACTAATTTAGTAATCTTCAGTACTTTGAGTAACATCCAGGCGCTTATTGTCACTTTATTCCCTGTGCACAGTAATAGGGAGAAAAGTGTCAATCATACATGTGCACAAAATTCAGTGATTACTTGATTGTATACAGTGAAATCTCCCCCAGAAGACCACCTATTCGAAAAGCCCCCTCCATCCAGACCAAATTGTTCTGTGCCCGATTTATCCTAACATTATAGTCTATGGATGCTGCCCCTCTATAATAAGACTACCCCTATGCAAATTTTTATTATTGGGAGCCCCTTTGAAAAGACCACAAATTAGATTTACATGCGCTGTAAATCATCTGGAGCCATGCTGGGGACTAAGAATTAGAGGTGGAGCCATGTTCAGGACTAGGAATGAGTGGGGGAATCATGCTGGGGAACTAAGAATGAACAGGCTGTTCATTTGTGCAGTACTTGTCTGTTGACTGCATTACACACTTTAACCTGCATTCTGTGTACTTTTTTCTTTAAGAAGACCACCCCCGTAAAATAGCATTTTTCTGTGTAATTTTGTGTGGTCGGCTCAAAGAGGTTATGCTTATATAAATGTAGGCAAACTCTGGATTCATTTTGGCATTATGCTACGATCAGATTATGTAGGGAGAGATATGGACTACCTATGAAAATGTTAATGGTTTTTTTTCTTCATATATTTGGGGATATTTATCAAAACTGGTGCAAAGGAAAAGAGAAGTTGTTGCCCATAGCAACCTGTCAGTCTCATCATTAATTTATCAGAGGCTCTTTTGAAAATAGCAACGTAATTGGTTGCCATGGGCAACAACTCCACTTTTTCTTTGTACTAGTTTTGATAAATCTCTACCTTTTTGTATTTTAATTATTCATCAGTTTCAAGATAACTATTTATTGTCCGTGAATCGACTTTACTGATATATTCTAGCAAACTACCAAGACAAGTCTCAGCTGGGAGATGGACTAGGTATTTACAGGATTTCAACTTCAAGAATGTTTTCATTCACTGACAGTAAACAGACATATTGAAAATATCGAGGAACTGAAACATAAAGTAAAGCGTCTTTGGCCGCTGATTTTGATGTCTAAAAAGCATCGGACCGTGTTTTTTTCCCCGGGTGTTTTTTGTCTGTTCGCAGGAAGAAAAAAAGCATCATGCCCTATCTTGAAGCGGTTTCCACTCTAAACCTCCATTTAAATCAATGAGAGTCAGAAAAAAAAGCGTGGTTTAAAAAAAAAAACAATACTCAAAACAAGAACTTAAATAAAACCCTAAAAAAAGGTGTAAAAATAAGTGTAAACAAACACTTGCATTTTAACCCCTTAATGACCGGGCATGTTTGTACCTTAATGACCAAGCCAGATTTGTCAAATCTGGTATGTCTGACTTTATCAGAGAATAACTCTGTGAAAGTTTTGAATATCCAAGTAATTCTGACATTGTTTTTTCGTCACATGTTGTACTTTATTTTAGTGGTAAAAGTAGACTGATACGATTTGCGGAAATTAATTAAAAAATAGAAAAATGGAAGAAATTTTGTAAAAATTACCATTTTCCCCTATTTTTAACTGCAATATGTCACATATGTACACACATACTGTACAATTTTTTTAATTAAATATATATTTCTATCTCTTTACTCCATTTTGGCAGCACTTTTGAAAAAATAAAATAAATTTTCAGCAATTTAGAGGACTTACAAATTGAATAATAATTTTATAAATTTTGAAGTACATTTTGTTTTCCGGCACCAAGCCAGGTTTTCAGAGGCTCATAGGTCTCAGAGTGATGGAAACCCCCACAAATGACCCCATTTAGAAAACTAGACCCCTTAAGGTATTTACCTAAGGGTATAGTAAGTATTTTGACCCCACAGTTTTTTGCTAAATTTAATACATAGCAGGTGAAAAAAAAAATAATTTCACTTTTTTTCATAAAAGTATCAGTTTGAAGACCAATTTCTTTGTAAAGCGACCATGAGAATGAAGAAACACACCACAAAATCTATCACCCTCTCTCTCCTGTTTTCAAAAATGCCCCCATTGTGACCCTAATGCGCTGCCTGGACACACGGCAGGACCCAAAATGAAGGGAGCACCCGGAGGCTTTCAGGACTCATATTTTGCTTGAAAATGTTTTAGGCCCCACTGTACATTTGGAGAGGCTTTGAGCTGCCAGAACGATAGAAACTCCCCATAAACGACCCCATTTAGAAAACTAGACCCCATAAGGTATTTATTTAGGGGTATAGTAATTATTTTGACCCCACAGTTCTTTGCTAAATTTAATGCATATCAGGTGAAAAAAATAATAATTTCACTTTTTTCATAAAAGTATTTGTTTGAAGACCGATTTCTTTGTAAAGCGACCATGAAAATGAAGAAACACACCCCAAAATCTATCACCCTCTTTCTCCTGTTTTCAAAAATACCCACATTGTGGCCCTAATGCGTTGTTTGGACACACGGCAGGGCCCCAAAGGAAGGGAACACCCGGAGGCTTTCAGGACTCATATTTTGCTTGAAAATGTTTTAGGCCCCAATGTACATTTGGAGAGGCTTTGAGCTGCCAGAATGATAGAAACTCCCCATAAACGACTCCATTTCGAAAACTAGACCCCTTAAGGTATTTATCTAGGGGTATAGTTAGCATTTTGACCACACAGGTTTTTCGCAAAATATATTGAAATTAGTCTGTAAGAATTAAAATGTACTTTTTTTCTGAAACAACATAGAAATTTTTATTATTTACAAGGAATAACGAAGAAAATGCACCCCAACATTTGTAAAGCAATGTCTCCCGATTACGACAATACCCCATATGTGGTAATAAACTGCTGTTTGGACCCACAGCAGGGCTCAGAAGGGAAGGAGCGCCATTTGGATTTATGATTTTGCTGGAATGGTTTTCGGTGCCATGTCGCATTTGCAATGCACTGGAGGGACCAAAACAGTGGAAACCCACCAAAAGTGACCCCATTTTGGAAAAACCTTCAAGGAATTTTTCTAGGGGTATAGTGAGCATTTACACCCCATGGGTCTTTTGCAGAGTTTATTAGAATTAGGGCGCGAAAATTAATATCAAAATTTTTTCCACTAAAATGTTGCATTTTCTCATTTTCACAAGGGATAAAGGAGGAAAAAAACAACCATTTTTTTATAAAGCAATTTCTCCCGAGTACGGAAATACCCCACATGTGGTCATACGTTTTTTCATTAGAAATGAATTAACCCTTTCAGGACTGATCCATTTTTTGCTTTCATATTTTAGATTTTCACTCCCCGCTTTCCAAGAGCCATAACTTTTTTATTTTTCCATCAATAGAGTGGTGTGAAGGCTTATTTGTTGCGGGACAATCTGTAGTTTTCATTGGTACCATTTTGGGGTACATGCGATTTTTTTTGATCACTTTTTATTAAATTTTTTTGCAATCCTGAGCAAAAAACAGGAATTCTGACACCGTTTTTTTAGGTTTTTTTTTTGCGGCGCTCACCGTACGCAATAAATGACATTTTTAATTTATTCTGCGGGTTGGTACGATTACGGCGATACCATATGTATATAGGTTTGGTCCTTTTTTTTAGCGTTTGCGCAATAAAATGACTTATTTATAAAAATAGGCCAAGTGAAGATGTCCTTAATAGTTTTTTTCTTTTCAAGGCATTTGACATCTGTGGTGCTTGTAGACAAAAGGTGCACCATGTTGAAAATTGTAGATAATTGCAAATATTTTGCACTTTTTAAACATAATGTTTTGTTAATTTTGGGTTTCTTATAGACACATTAATGATAAAAAAAAAACTGCCATTAGGCCTCGTTCACATCTGCGTTGGAGTCTTGTTCTGATGCTCCGTCGGAGCTTTCCGTCAGAACGGGACCCTGAACAAACACAAACTGACACGTTTCCATCACCATTGATTTCTATGGTGACAGATCCGGTGCCCATGATTTCCGTTTGCCGCTGTTGTTCACTGGATCCCTAGTTTTGCCGGAAGCAATACTGTAGTCGACTAAGGCTATTGCTTCTGGCAAAACAACGGAAACGGAAATCTCTGGTTACCGTTTGTGTCAGTTTGTGTCTGTTCAGGGTCCCGTTCTGATGGAAAGCTCTGACGGAACGTCAGAACGGGACCCCAACGCAGATGTGAACGAAGCCTTAGCCCTGCAGTTCTAACAATCGTCTTTATGCATGTTGTGTTATTACCTGTCTTCACAGGTATTAATATATACATAAACATATAAAACAAAACTTATAAAAAGAGCTGCTAATATCATTCACAAATACAGGTTCTCAGGACTAGAGATATATAAGATAAAGTAAGAATTTATGCAAGCAGATATTTTGTCTGGACTTACTGACAGTAATTCCAGTGATGAAGAAAACTACAGTCAGTCTCTTCCCAGCCTGAAATGGCTAATAACAAGGAAAATTAAATATCATTAAGGCCCCGTTCACATCACGTTTCATCTTTCCGTTCATCTGTTCCAGCAATGGTATTTTTTTTTCGTTCCGTTGGTCTCAGTTGGCGTCCGTTCCACTAGTTGTTCGTTTTTCAGAGGGGAAAAATAGCGTAGTGTAATGATATTGAATGTGCGCTATTCCGCGCACGCCGGCCTTTTTCCTACTCCATCTGTGTGAGGTTCCATTATCCACGTACCGACGCTCTGTGGTTCGCCATCTGGTGAGCGCACTAGAGTGTGTATTCCTGCGCTGTGGAGACAAACTTGCCCTCGGTTGGCATGTGGTTCGGCAAGATCCAGGAGATTATGAGAATGTAGGATCTCACGGCATCCATGAGAGGGACTCATGCTAAATTTCTCAAAACATGGCATCACTGGGTCAGATTCCAATCTTCTGTTGAGTTCAGAAACATCGTGGCCTCTTGAATATAATCCCGAGGCATAGGGGGCTATGTCAGTTTTCTTCCCTCCCTTCTCTCCCTCTGAAAAAAAAGAATGTGCGCTATATTCAGACATGGCACACACTTGTATGTGAATGGGGCGCCTACTTCCTCCAAATATCATTCATTGAGAATTGCAGTATCAATTATATGCATATGTATTAAATAAAAAAAAGCAGCAGCCATGGCCGGTAGGATTAGGGGTTGTTCAAGTTTTTTTTACAAGAAGCTGCAAATGTCCTAAAATAAAAATCTGCGATCCAGTGCTGTCGCTTTGGTGGTTTACCCAATCGGATACTTCAGCTGTCATGTCAATTCCTGGCATGAACGCTCAGCTATGGGTGCCAGGAATATTTCATGTGACTGTTGATGTCTCTGATTGACTACAGCATTCACATGCTGCCCTCATGTAAACAAACACCGGGAGGACCGACGCAGTGTCAGCACTGGTTCACCTGGTTCACATTGTTCTACCAGCTAATACAACACTGTGATGTATGCAGTGATTTAGAATACACAGTCGAGTCACATTATTATGACCACCTCCTACTTTCGACGTCGGCAGCGCGTATACCATGAAGAAAGTGATTTGTAGTGGGCTGGCTCGGTGGGTATATAAGGTGTGCGATAGGCTGTCTGAACACATATCACTCGTTGTTGCCATGGGTAAAAGGGGCGATTTATCAGAGTAGCAAAAAGGGATTATTGGCTCTCGGGCCAAGGGTGGAAGTATTTCTCGAACAGAGCGGTTTAACTGTTCGCGTGCTGCTGTGGTGAAAGTGTATCGTGAGTGGACAAATTGCACCATTGGGAATAACCGACGTGGAAACTGCGGAGCACCATGTGACATTTATGTGAGAGGTGAACGTGGGCTACTAAGGTGTGCGAGGGCTGAACGACACACTACAGTGGAGCAGCTCAGCGTGAAAATCAACCCTGGAGCTACCAGATGTGTGTCTAAAACAATAGTTCAGCAAACCCTACTGTGTACGGGGCTCCGAAGCAGACGGATGGTCACAAAGGTGCATCAGAAAAAAAAGTTTCAATTTTCACAGCAGTATTCGAATTTGTCCTCCGATCATTGGCAAAGGATTGCCTTTTCCAATGAGTCACGTTTTGTGCTTCATCGAACCGATGGACGTTGGTGTGTCAGACGAGAAACAGAACAAACACCGTGCAACATTGCTGGAAGAACACAAGCTGGTGGCGGCAGCGTTATGGTCTGGGGAATTTTTTCATGGCATTCTCTGGGCCCACTCATCCATGTGGAAGGCACTCTGAACCAATTTTGGTATGAATCCACCGTTGCAGATCACGTCCACCCATACATGCTGTTTGTCTTCCCTGGGGCAGATGGAATCCTCCAACAAGACAATGCGACATGTCACACGGCTAGAAATGTCAGAGACTTCCAAGTTCTTCCCTGGCCCCCTAATTCGCTGGACTTGAACCCAATTGAGCATCTGTGCGACCACCTCGGTCGTCTTATTCGCTCTTCGGATCCTCCCCCACGCACCCTCCAGCAAATATGGGATCCCCTGCAGTCAGCATGGCTCCAGATACCTGAGACAACCTACCAGTACCTTATTGAGTCACTCCCAGCCCATCTAGCTGCTGTCCGCGCACATGGTGATTACTCAGGATAGTAGCTGGTGGTCATAATAATGTGACTCGACTGTGTATGTATCAATATGAAGTTGGGAAAATAGACCATTTCTTCACAGGATGTAGGAGCCTGTAGGCATAAAATGTCAAGTAGGCCACACTTTAAGTCAAGTACAAAATAACGCTTTATGGAGCAGTTCTTGAAATGTCAAAATAGTTTCATATTAAAAAGTCTCCGTACATGTATCCAAAGCTATTCTCATCTGACGGCCATGTGTACTGCAAACAACCTGATCAGTGTATGTAAATCATATGAACAACCCTTTCAGTATGACATTATATGGTCAGCAGAAACAGAAAAATTACGTAGCATTTAACCTTATAAGTGTTGGAAAATGAATGAGTTCTGTTCTGAGAGGTTAATTCTGTTATATTCTTATTCTCATTGCTTTTTGAGATAATTATGTTTATAGGGATTTTCTCCTATATTTAACAGGCTTTTCTGCTTGCCTCTCGACAGTCACAAAGTGTTTTGGGCAGTCAGGGAAGGAGAGTTAATTAACATTTAGTTAAATAGCATAGAGCAAATGGGACCATTAGAGACACAAAGCCATTAGAGCTGTAATAGAGGTGTTATTTTATTGCTGGGTACGTATCAATTTCTTTAACTTGCAGATGAGAAATAAGTACCAGAGTGTAGTGATGGTTAGCAGACAAGATAATTAGTGACTTGCAAACCTTGATATATCACAAGGCCAAGTCAGTCATTGTAGAAGAAAGGGATATAACTATGCATATCAACAATCTACATGGAAGAGCAAAAAAAGGGGAGCTCCCTAGTGTGATATTGTAGATTTAAAGATGCAGTATAATAGACTATCAATGTGCACCAACCTGGTGGAGTTGTGCTTTCAATAGGCACAACTCTACTGAATACTTTGGTTAGTGCAGAAATATCAAGCATTGAGGGAGTAGAGACCCTCACCTGCACATACTACTATGGGGGTGGCGCCTATAAATCTTCTGGTTTGTATTAGGGTATGTTCACACGGCTTATTTTCGGCCTTTTTTCGGGCCGAAAAATCGGGAGCAAAGTGCCTCCAAACATCTGCCCATTGATTTCAATAGGAAAAATAGCGTTCTGTTCCAATGGGTCGTTTTTTTTAAAAAAACAGCCGCGTAAAAAAACACCCGCGAAAAGAAGTGTATGTCACTTCTTGGGACGTTTTTGGAGCAGTTTTTCATTGACCCTATAAAAAAAACAGCTCCAAAAATGGCAGTGAAAAACGCGAGTATGATTAAAAAAAACGGCTGAAAATCAGGAGCTGTTTTCCCTTGAAAACCGCTCCGTATTTTCAGACGTTTTTGAGTTTTTGTGTGCACATACCCTTACTGTTTGCTACGAGCAGGCTGTGGCACCATCTGGGAAGCTCTTTCCGTTCCTCTCCTGGAAAATGGTGACCAATTCTGCGTAAATCAGAAAGAGCTTTAAATCCCCCTTTAACTTTGGGCGCTGATGGCTCTCTTCATGATTAATGTCCGTTATAGAAAATGTCAGGATAACCTAAGATAGACGTTTAAAGAGTACAGTACTAATTTATTATAAAAATTGGATGCATTTCGTTTTGATCTTGTACTGAGATCTTTGACAGGCATCAGTGATAGGGTATGTTCACACAGAGTGTTTTCAGCTGTTTTTCGGGCCGTAAACGTCCTGAAAAACGGCTGAAAAATTGGAAGCAGAACGCCTCCGAATATCTGCCCATTGATTTCAATGGGAAAAACTGCATTCAGTTCTGACGGGGCGTTTTTTACGAGGCCATTTTTCAAAATTCTACATTACCTCTATAGAAAAACAACTTCAAAAACGGCCGTTTCGCGGCTTTGCTTAAAAAACGTCTGAAAATCAGGAGCTGTTTTTCCTTGAAAACAGCTCCGTATTTTGAGAAGTTTTTTATTTTGTGTGTGCACATACCCATACACCTACACAGTGCAGTTTTATACACAGTAGACAAAAGGGTTCAAGGTAAAATGTGAGTATTCATACATACTGTTTACAGTATAAATATTGGTATTTAAAAAAATTCTTTAGATTATGGTAAACGAAGTTAGTGTATCCTTAGTGCTACTAAAAGCTAAAAAGTTAAAATTCTTTCAATTGTATGATGTTACAACGTTTACTACGATCTAGAAGGGTATGTGCACACAAAATCAAAAACATCTGAAAATACGGAGCTGTTTTCAAGGCAAAACAGCTCCTGATTTTCAGGTTTTTTTAAAAATCTAACTCTAGTTTTTCGCTGCGTTTCTGACGGCCGTTTTTGGAGCCGTTTTTCTATAGAGTCAATGAAAAACGTCCCAAGTAGTGACATGCACTTCTTTTTCTCGGGCGTCTTTTTACGTGCTGTTTTTGGAAAGCGAGGCGTAAAAAAACGCCCCGTCGGAACAGAACGCGTATTTCCCATTTAAATCAATGGGCAGATGTTTGGAGGCTGGGAGATGGGAGATGTTTGCTTCCATGTTTTCAGGCATTTTTCAGGCATAAATGCCCCTAAATATGCCTTAAAACACTCCTTGTGTACATACCCTGGGTGGGATCCAAAATAGGTAAAAGTGTTTTGTTAAAAACCGATCTAAGAGATCAGTAGGACTGGCAGTCACAACCAATTTCCATTATGCAATGTTGGTAGTCAGATTGTCACTAGAGCTTGGGGCCAGACTTAATTGAAAAAACTTAATTCAAAAACTTAATTCAACTACAAAATGGCAGTCTACCAAAACCTCCAGGTCCATGCACATTACCATATTTTTTCTTATCTGTATCCGATTTCTTAGTATTAGTTCACATCCTCCCAACTTAGCTCAGGACTTTGCGTCATCTTCCATAACTGCTTATAACTTTGTGAAGCCTCCCAGCCCCCTATTTAAATTTTTGTTTGTGACTATGACAATTGACTCTGCGGATGCAAACAGGAGGACATCATTGTTCGGAAATAGGAGGCATCACACAAAATATTACTGCCATCATGTTACTTGACATGTTGTATCTGTTACATAAGTCTTCTAATTACATAATATTTTATCACGGATGATGACACATATTCCGTCAAAATTACCGACACCTCGGTGGAACCATATGGACTCCATTGTTCGCTGTAGGATAGCACGATGCATCGAAATATCGAACTATTTAGGCACCGTGCACCCTCAAACGGTTCAATGACGTGGATTCATGTATTTCGATACTAAGCTGTGGGGCCGCACAGCTAAGTATTGTAACACATAAATGTAGTCACCAGCATATGATATGATGGGGCCGACTTTGCACTGATGAGCGGCGGCACCGGCCCTAAAGACAGAGAACATGGCTAGTGCACTGCAAAGTGCCTGCCATGTTCTCTCTCTTTACTGCCAGCCACATTACATCATTCTGATGGCGTGAGCACAACAAGTGTGTACGCGCGATCAGAAGTGGGGCAATAGCTGTAATACACAGCCGCAGACAAACCTTTGATCTCTGCCGTTATCCCCTTGAATGCCGCGATCAAAGCTGAACGCGGCATTCAAAAGGAAGATGAGCAGGGGGGACGCCACCTTTGATCACGTCACAAGGAATCCCTGTGAGCGATCGAGGGACATACCATATGTGGGCAGACAACCCAGGGTCCATTAAAGTACCCCGGAGCGGTCTTACCATATTTCCTGTTGTTAGGCTATACTGAGTTATGCCCTAACAACTGTCTGTGTACTATTAGTACACAAGCTAATGTACTGGCATACATTAAAGTTAAAAAATAAATGTAAAAAAATGTAATTAATTTTAAAAAATAATGTTAAGTAAAAAAAATCCGTAAAAAAAACCAAATGTCCTTTTTTTTTTTTTTTTTTTTACAATAAACATTATTAAAAGAAGCCCCAATACACAATACATAAAATAATATACATATTTGGTATGGAAAAAATAGTGTTCTGTCCTCAAGGCCAAAATTGTCCATGTCCCTAAAGGGTTAACCCCAATGTTGCCATTATGTGAGGGAAATGATGGGGTCACTTATTAATATGAGGCACATGGTGTTATGAATTTTGAACATTAACTCAATGTTGCCCATTATGAATGTGAATTACACGATGGGGGTAATTACTATTAATTTGAGGCACATGGTGTTATGATTTTGAACATTAACCCAATGTTGCCCGTTATGACTGGGAGGTACATGATGGGGTTTATGACTATTAATGTGAGGCACATGGAGGTTCAAAATTTATAACACCACGTGCCTCACATCAGAAAATGGAAGGACTGTTTTGTTGTTGGCAAAGTATCGTTCTGGTATCGAAAATCGCAATACTACACAAAGAACGGTTTCAAAGTCCAAATTCTTGTATCGTGACAACCCTAGTTCGCCATGCGAGGGATCTGGCACTGCATCATTGCTTCTGTCATAAACAGGAGCCACAGTGCAGATGTAAACAGAGCCTCAGTTTTTTTATGTAATAACCCAAAGAAGAGAGGACTCTAAACAAAATATTAAGGCTACATTCACACGAACGTAGCCCACCTCGGAAGTGAAAAACTGCCGTTTTCCACGTCCGAGGTGGACCCGTGCAGGACGCGTTGTCACCGATCCCCCACAGACTAGAGTCTATGGAGGGATGCGTGACATGCAGTAAAATAGGACATTAAGTTCTGCCAATAGAGGGCTGAAGGAGTTACCACCTAGCAGACTACATACATAAATGACCTAGAGCCCAGGTAAAGCCGATAACATGAATAAGGACAACGTAATAACCCTTTCTTCCTAGAAGCTATTGTATAATGTTTGAAAACCGAGCCTTGGTACAGGTTCATCCTTGTATTACTATTTAAATTGACAACATTGTTCATCTTCTCATATGAGAATTGCAGAGTTTTTGCTTGTTTTGATTGTCTAAAGTAAACTACCAGCAGTATTTAAAAATGTTATTGTGAATCGATAGTGAGGCCTCATTCACACGACCGGAATAGTTTTTACTGTCCGCAAATACGGATCCGACGGCTACACATCCGTAGCCGTCCACAATTACAGAAGCACCAATAGACTTCTATGGTTGAGTCCATGCCGCAATTGCGGACAAGAATAGGACATGTTCTTTATTTTTCGGATCATTTCTACAGCCCAGACACACATCCGAACATATACAGAAATGTATCCGTGGCCAATAGAAATGAATGGGTTCGAAATTTTATACGTAATTACGGATGAAAATTACGGTCGTGTGAATGGGTCCTGAGCCTTCATAATGGTTCTGCTGCAATAGGGACATAAGCGTAGTGTCAGAACCTAATATGTTTTTTGTTTCGATCAACATAAATTTAATCATTGAAGAATGGAGAGAAATGGAAAGAAGATACATGTACTGAGTGTGAGTGCCAGAATGGTCAGGTCATCTGCTTCTCTCCATCTTGTCCATCATGCCCAGTAGGAACCCTGGCGGTAAATGCAGAGGGGGAATGCTGTCCACAATGCAAACAAGGTATTGTTGTTACACATTCTTTTAAAAATGTGCTCATAATTTTCATAACCCCCATGAGTAATCCTACTGCAGAACACAACAATTATCTTCTCCCCAGCCTGAAATGGATGCCTACATGGCTTGTATTCAATAGCACATCAAATTAAACTAGGATAGACTTTGGGTTTAGTGTTTACTTAGGTTTTTGAGAATAGGGTCTCTTTTCAGTTTAAATTACATGCCCATCGTACCTCCACTCCTGTTCCCGCACCTATTCATCTAAATCCTGTTTGCACAGTCAGAGATCACTTGGTGCAGTGATAACATAGAATATGAAACGTACATCTGAATTAATAAGAAGTAAATGTCTTTGCTTGGACGCTAGAGTATTATTTTTCATAGTACAGAATATGAAACTTCTTATCTGTGCTTTCTGCTTTATTCCAATTCTAGAACAGTGTAACCCAGACTGCTTAACTTGCTCTCACTCTATTGACCACTGTGACATCTGCCGTGATGAAGCTCGCTTGTTGCAGATGGGACGCTGTGTGTACAGCTGCGACCCTGGATTCTATCTAGATGGCAGAACATGTTTAGGTAATTCGTGTTGTGACTTCTAAAAAGAACTTCGTCTTTTTTATGTTTCCTATTACAAAAGCTGCATGTGGCTGA
Source organism: Rhinoderma darwinii (assembly GCF_050947455.1). Classification (NCBI taxonomy): domain Eukaryota; kingdom Metazoa; phylum Chordata; class Amphibia; order Anura; family Rhinodermatidae; genus Rhinoderma; species Rhinoderma darwinii. Next base: position 220,545,264 of record NC_134687.1, read on the forward strand.
GGTCTGTTTGATTTTCACCAGTATTTTATGTTGTACATTTTATATTGTCAAAAACTTCAGTACTTTAACACAAATATTCTTCTTTGAGTTTGCATATAGATAGAATTTCCTTTATAAATTATTTTTTTAATACATGTAATACATGTAATCAGCCCCTATTAATTCAATAATCAAATAAATTATTAAATAAATAAACAAAGTATACATGGGAGAGATCAAATTTACTTACTGTTAAAATTTAGTTGTTTAATCCATGCAAATTTTGTGTGAAGTTACTGCCACTAGGTGTCTCCCGTCCTGTAATTTGCTGTCCACCCCCTGTTCTCAACCAAAATATTTCCCTAGATTGAGAGCAGACTGACTATGGAAAGTGTGTGTGGGGGGTGTCTCTTTACAGCCTGCCCATAGAAGTCTATGGGGAGGGGAGGGGAGAGCAGGAGTAGGGAGCAGGAGCAGAGTGATTCAGACAAAGACCTGCACATACAAGTGTATAGAGAGGGGTTTTTATGGCAGCCGGGGATGTAACGGCCCCCATGTCTGCCTATTAGGCCCTGCCATAGCTAGAAGTATTGCAGTGTATTATAAAGGTAATCAAAATATTGCATAGTAAAGCCCCCTAGTGGGACTAAAAAAAAGTGACAAATAGTTCACTAAAGTTTATAATAAATAAATAAATAAAAACCCATTTGTTCTCCCTACAAAATAATTGTATTAAAAAACGTAATTTTTTTTTAAAAGGTACACATAATTGTTATTGCCACGACTGACCCGAACTATAAAACGATTACGTACATTTAACCCGCATGGTGAACGCCGCTGTTTTCTGTTCATCCTGCCTTTAAAAAAAAATGCGATAAAAATCAATCAACAAGTCGTATGTACCCCAAAATAGTACTAATAAAAACTACAAGTCGTCCCCCAAAAAATACATACAAGGCTACACAGTCACATGTCTAGGTCCCTATTTGAATAGAGTGCAGCCAGGCATTGTACATACTACTTCTGAAATGGACCAATTCCAATAAAGATAACAATATATTTTTTGTTTTTTCACTTGGAATAAAGGTCGATATATTCAATAATGATTTAGAATTTAGTATTTGCAACATAATTTGTAATGTATTTATGTTTTGAACAGCTTGTAAAGGAACCTGTGTCACTTGTAACAATGGGTTTGAGTGTACAGCATGTGTTGGATCTCTTCTGTTGAAAGAAGGACAATGTGTGGAATCTTGCAGACCAGGATACTTCCAGAGCCATTTAGTCTGTTCAGGTATATATATATATATAATTTATTTTCCAATAAGTCAACTTGAGTATTTCTTAATCTATTTTATACAAAACATATCCATCTGCCAATACAAAGTGTAAAGTACTCGAATAAACCCAGAATTGAAGAGCTGTTAGAAAGTGGCTCCACTTTTGAATGTAATATTAATTTACAAAGTTTGCAACTACACACATCAGACTCAAAACTGATGTCCTGGAACCTGTAGCAAAAGCTGTCCCTGGCACCCAACTGATAATAACTTTACAGTATGTGCTACTTTGTCTAATGACATGCAATATAGAATCTATACTCCCTTTCTGACTTTAATAACTCTCCTCTCCCGCTCTCTGATCACAACCTTCTCTCCTTACTATCGCAAATTCTCTGGCACCTAAAAACATGCCTACCATCAGACATACAGAAATCTACATGTCATTAACACTCAGCAACTCATAGACAGTCTACATTGCCACCTATTTCTTCCCTCTCCTGTCTCAAACTGGCCGCCAAACATTACAATAACACTCTCAAAAATGCTTTGGATGAAGCAGCCCCCCTACACTCCGAACCACCCGGCAAAGACGTCCACAACCCTGGCACATACCTCAATCCCGCTTTCTTCAGCAGTGCTCGAGATGTACTGTACATTACAAATTTGTGCTGAAAACTTACAACTCTGCCCTTCACCGAGCCAAACAAGTCTATTTCACCTCTCTCATCTCCGCACTAATTATACAAAACGCCCCTTTGATACTTTTCATTCCCTCCTTAGTCCTAAAGTGCAGACACCAATCACAGATCTCAATGTTGAAGACCTGACCACTTGTCTTAAAGTTAATATTGACAACATCCGGCATGATATTATCTCCCAGTCTCCTAGTAACATCGATCCCCTTCCTTCCCGCACTCTCTTTTCTTCAGTTTCAGCATTTGACCCAATAACGGTATTCTCTAGGCTCCATTCTTCTTCTTCTCATCGTCCTTCTACCTGCTCTAGTGATCCTGTCCCCTCACACCTCTTCCAGTCCCTCTTCCCAGCTGTCGATAGTCATCTGACTAAAATATTTAACCTCTCTCTTTTTTCTGGAATCTTTCCCTCCTCTTTTAAACTTGCCGTTATAACCCCATTACTGAAGAAAAAAAAAAAACAACTCTTGACCCATCCAGCGCTGCTAACTACCGACCTGCCTCTAATCTCCCCTTCATGTCCAAACTCCTTGAACGCTTGGTCTACTCTCGCCTTATCTGCTATCTCGCTGCTAACTCCATTCTTGACACCTTCCAATCTGGTTTCCGCACTCTACATTCCACAGAGACTGCCCTTACTAAAGTATCAAACGATCTCTTGGCGGCTAAATCTAAAGGTAAATACTCTCTACTGATTCTTCTAGATCTCCCTGCTGCCTTTGACACTGTAGACCACAAACTCCTACTTAACATGCTCCACTCTATTGGGCGTAAAGACACTGCTCTCTCTTGATTTTCTTCCTATCTCTCTGACCGCTCGTTCAGTGTGTCATTTGCTGGTTCTACTTATTCTTATCTTCCCCTTGCTATCGGGGTTCCTCAGGGATCAGTCCTAGGTCCGCTTCTCTTGTCTCTCTACACAGCCCCTATTGGACAAACCATCAGCAGATTTGGCTTCCAGTACCATCTCTACGCTGATGACACCCAATTATATAGCTCTTCCCATGACATCACCCCTGCTCTAATACAAAACACCAGCGATTGTCTGTCCGCTGTCTCTAACATCATGTCCTCTCTATCTGAAACTGAATCTTTCTAAAACTGAGCTCCTTGTGTTCCCACCATCTACTAACCTACCTGACAGGTTTATAACTGGGAGTTGTGGTTGTGCCACACACTGCGATGGAGACATCAGGTATGTCTCCATCATAGTGTGTGGCACTATCATAACTCCCAGGCAGCACGCCCACTGTCTTGGGGTTGTTTCTGACTCTTTACTTCGCACATTCAATCACTTACACGCTCCTGTCAATTTCACCTCAAAACCATCTCCAGAATCTCCTTTTCTTACTGTGGAAACAGCCAAAACTCTCATTGTCGCTCTGATTCACTCTCGTCTTGACTACTTTAACTCATTACTAATCGGTCTCCCATTCACTAAACTTTCCCCTCTCCAATCTATTCTTAATTCAGAAGCCAGGCTCATCTTTCTGACCAACCACTACACCAACGCCTCTTCCCTGTGCCAGTCACTACACTTACACATACACTTCAGAATTTAATTCAAACTTATTACTCCCAAAGCTCTCCCCAGTGCTGCACCTCCTTACATCTCCTCCCTCATCTCTGTCTACCACCCTACTCGCGCTCTTAAATTCTGCCAACGACTTTGGATTAACATCCTCCATAATCCGAACCACCCACTCCCGTCTCCAAGATTTTTCTTGTACTGCACCAGTCCTCTGGAATGCACTACCCCAGACAATCAGATTAATTCCCAATAGCCACAGTTTTAAATGTGCCCTGAAGACACATCTTTTTAGACAGGCCTATAACATTCCCTAATCTGACTCCTTTCCCTGGCCCCCCTTTTTCATTAGTCATGAGGACTTGACCCCCTCATTCAGCAGTATCCTCCACACACTCCTTGCACCCTAATGCACTTCATGTCCGTCATACACGGATACTGGCTGGTGACCGGCTCATGCAGCTTTATGTGTACCACCCCATGTATATAAATGATGGCTGGACCATTGTACTCAAGAAGCACTTATTTACACTTTGTGTCTCCCTTATTTCCTCATAGATTGTAAACTCTTGCGAGCAGGGTCCTCACTCCTCTTGTTTGAATTGTAAATTAGTTTTGGTAATATCTGATATTGTCTGTTTCATGTTCCCTCTAAATTGTTTAGTGCTGCGGAATATGTTGGCGCTATATAAATAAAAGATTATTATTATCATTATTATACACCTCTAAGCAAAATATATTTGCCCCTTGTATCTGTGTTGATTAATTAATGGTTTGCTAAAAAATTGTTGTAAAACTCAAATACAGTTTTAAAAAATATATTCGCTCCTAAACCTGCACCACTGGTCAGATTACATTAAGTAGTTGCTTATATATAATTCTGTATTTGACTAGACCGTAAGCTTTAAGCTAACCATACTGTACATTTCAGATCGCTGTCGGCCGAACAACTATTCTTCCTGACTCCCCCATACACATGCACGCTCTGCTCAGCCAAGTATGCATTCTTTCTCATTAGGGAGACTCCTCCGGCAGCGGCTTATATCTCCTGGCATCCAAAAGCATCGGCCATGCTGGAATTTAACATGGCCGACGCTTGTATCCCCCGATCTGCCGTCAGGGATAGTCGGGACACCACCATACACATTAGATGGTTGGCCGGTCCCACTGAAATAGTCATGTTTGGCCTACATCTAATGTGCATGGCCAGCTTAAGATCAGCAAAACATAACTTATAACAAAGTGTTTGCAAGTCTTTGACATCACCTTAGCCCGCATGCAAACGGCCGTGCCTGTAATCACGGCCCGCGATTGCGAGCACGGCCGACTGCCGCAGGCCGCATTTTCGTGCCGTGCTCCCATACAAAGTATGGGAGCACAGCCCGTAAAAATCTAAAAGTAGGACATGCTCCATAATTCACGGCACAGTTCTACGGCAGGGATACCCTTCCGTAGCGATACGGAAATGTGTCCGCGGCCAATAGAACCGGGCGGTTCCGTAATTGTGGAACGTATAGCGGTCCGCAATTACAGATTTTTTTTTTATGGTCTTGTGCATGGGGCCTTATAGTTCATATGTAGATCTACTGACAATGCATTTCTTAACTTTTTTTATACTGTCTGTGAGTTTATATTATAGTCTCAATATGTATTCCGATTTGTATTGGAAATAGTCAATAAGCGTGTCTATAGATATAATTTTAAGGGTATGTGCACACACAAAATAAAAGACATCTCAAAATACGGAGCTGTTTTCAAGGGAAAACATCTCCTGATTTTCAGAAGTTTTTTTAATCAAAGTCGCGTTTTTCGTGACGTTTTTAACGGCCGTTTTTGGAGCTGTTTTTCTATAGGGTCTATGAAAAATGGCTCAAAAAGTCTGAAGAAGTGACATGCACTTCTTTTTAGCGACCGTTCTTTTACGCGGCCGTTTTGACTCCATTGAAAAACCGCTCCAAAAACGGCCGTAAATTAAGCTGCGAAAAACGCAAATTGCTACAAAACGGTCTGAAAATCGGGAGCTGTTTTCCCTTGAAAACAGCTCCGTATTTTCAGACGTTTTTGAGTTTGCGTGTGAACATACCCATACATTTCAGGTGTCCAGGTGAGTTGCTGAATCTTTATGGCTGTATATGTTTGTGTAGGCAAATGCTCTTGTTGCAGTAATATTCTAGGAAACTTTCTTCATTGGTTCTCATGGGAATAAATCCAATTTGCTTTAGTTCGGCCTGGCTGCTCTGATTGCATTATATAGAGCTTGTGGAGAAAGCTTCAGATTTCACAGCGCCCATAATTCATTTCCAACAATCCTTAAAAAAAAGACCTCTGGCTATTGCTTATATCGTTCTATACTGCAGCACTTGGGTATAAGTGTTTTTTTGGTTTTTTTTGGTGGACAAGCAAAAGTTAGCTCCATATTTCCCAGAAGGCAAACGCCATGTCATATTTTTCAGCTTGGCTATTATTTCTAAATAATATTAATGAGCAGCAGCATTTATCAAGTATGCTTGCTAAAACTGAATGTGCTCATATTAGACTATGTTCACATCTGCATTCCTATTTCCGTGGTTCTGACCGATCCGCCGCATGAGGGACACAAACGGCGCCAGAGGGAAATCATTGACTTTAAATGTTTCAGTCGGGTTTCTGTCATGGTTTCCGTCATTTTAGCGGAAAAATATTGACTCATTCTCTGTCTACTCATCCCGAATCTTAAAAATGCACACACTATATAACCAGTTTTAAAGAAGGCCATATAAGAAAAATATAGAAGTTGTACAGAGCCGCAATACGGCTCTGTGCATGAGGCCTGACAATTAGCAGGATGGTCCACTGTGTTGTTCCCTGGTGACCATCCTGTGCAGTACATGTAGCAGAGCTAGACTTGTCATTTAACCTTTTGGGGCAGAATTTAGCCGTGTGATTGTCACCTGCAGTTCTATGTAAAAACACGAATAATGATGTCACAATAACTTGCGCCGAGTGACAAACCGGGTTCTGCTACTTTTCACAAACTGATATATGTAAACATGCTCTAACCTTCTTGCCAAACACATTTTTTTCACGGCACTAAATTCATTGCACCTGAACCCCTCTAAATCCTATGAAGTTGTAAATGCAGCATGTCACTGTAAATATAGCTGACATTTGGCTTTAGTATTGTCAGGGAGAGGATGGTATAAGCCTGTACTGAAAGTTTTCATTTTCCAAACCTAAACTGGCAGTCATCTTGACAGATAGATCAATAAAAATGAAAAAAAAAAAAAATAGCCAAGTCATCATGATTTATTTCTACATTCTAAAATCCTCATTTTCAGTAATCCTTATGTGTTTTACAATAAATTGGAACACTGTGTAGATATCATGACATATTTTAAAAGTTTTAGTGGTTGGATAAAAAGACCTTGTTTCTAGGCATAAGTGGTTACGTTTTATTTATATTCACTGAACAAGGAATACGTTAAATTTAGAGGAGCCATGTACCTGGGAAATGTCATGATTTTACTACCCCCAAATAATAATGTTATTTAGTATATAGACATCATTGTATGTGAAGCTCCATTTTTTTAAGCCCCTAAAACAAATGTTTGTAAGTGACGTATCGTAGAGAAAAGTTAATAGAAATATAATAGAAAGTGGCTGATTATTACTATATATATTACTATATATATATATATATATATATATATATATATATACACATACAAACCGCTACGTCCATCAGTTTAAGTTAAAAATATTGGAACCTAACTATAAGAGAAAAAATAATATGGATAAACCTCCCAGACTGCAGTAGACATACCCTTCGAGGATTTCCAGCTTCTAAGCCAGTTATAATAAATCTACAGGACCAGAGATGATGGGTATAGGGGAGCAACTGACCTCCTCCAACACAACACCCTCAGCACGGAACTAAAGTGCCCAAGAAATGTGGGGAAGGCACTACTATGGCTAAGGTACAAATGTTGTTGAGAATCACCAACAACATATTTAACCCGTTAGTGACCGACCCATCGTGTTTCTACGTCGGTCACTAACGGGCTTTATTCCGATGCCATAGACTTTTTACGTCGCGGCATCGGAATAAAATAGCGCCGCCGGGGGGAGGTTTAGCTCCCTGCTCTCAGCTGCCGGAGGTAGCTGAGGGCTGGGAGCAGTGACTGGGGACCGCTGTTTGCGGTCCCCATACCGGCGTTCGCCGGTATTCAACGAATACCGGCGACTGCCGTTACAATAAATGTGCCTCAGCAAATTATGATTTTATCTCCTCTCACCATGTATGTTTGGTGAGAGGAGATAAAAAAACTGCTTCTTAGGCCCCCTGCTGCCTCCGATCGTGTCCCGCGTCGTCCCCCCGTGCCCCCCCCCCGTCCCTAACTGCCGGGAAAAAAAAGAAAATGGCGCACGCATGCGCAGTGACATAAGGCAGCTATTCTGCCTGTACATAGAAACTGATCAGGGACCCTGATAATTGGTCCCTGATCAGATGGTCACTGTGATATACCTATCACAGTGACCATAGTCCCATATTTACACAATACAGCACAAGATTTGTGCTCTTTCCCTCCCTCCTCTCACTGTAGTTGATCTGTGAGAGGAGAGAGAGAAATACTATAGAAATCTTGTGCTGTATTATACTGTGAAATACACCACATACGTACTCGCCAGTGTTCCGATATTGTCCGTAATCACCCCAGATTACCCGTAATCACGCCAGATTACCCGTAATTACTTGTTATCTCCGTAATTCTTTTTTTTTCCGCTGAATTAGTTTTAGTTGCTGTAATTAACTGCGGTTTACCGTATTTTTTTTTTTTTTTACGTTAGTGTTGTGTCTATATTATATATAAAAAAAAAAAAAATCCCCAAAAAATGTAAAATACAAAAAAAAAAAAAATTTACTTGTTAGTTTAGTGTTATAAAATAATGAACCGCAGAAGCCGCAGAATGTTCTCTGCAGAGCAGGCATACGCCATGCTGTGCTCTAGCGGTTCCGGCAGTGATACGGACGCTGCGTCAGAAGCAGAACTTGGCTCAGAAAGCGACACAAGTTCTGCTTCTGCCACTGGACCCCCCAGCCCTATGGTGGTGGACGCAGCAGTCACCGGTGAGGTGTCAGGAGCCGGGCCTAGTACTGCAGTCCCTCCCGCCATGTGGGATCCTGCAGTTTCTTTCTCCCCCCAAATTCCGCCATTTACAGCGACTCCAGGCATCAACTCTGATGTCACAAATTTTACCCCCTATAATTTTTTTAATTTGTTTATAGGCGATCAGGTCCTGGAACTAATCATCCAGCAGACGAATTTATACGCCAGCCAATTTGTCACCCAAAATCCCAGTTCTTACTATTCCAGAGGATGGATCCACACAACCGTCTGTGAAATGAAAAAATTTTTGTGAATTACCCTAAATATGGGGATAGTAAAAAAACCGTCTATCCGCTCCTACTGGGCTACTAGCGCTATCCATAGCACCCCTGTATTTGCTGCTGTCATGACCCCAACGCGCTATGAGACGCTAATGCGCTTCATGCACTTCTCGGACAACTCCCAAATCCCCCCAAGAAGTGACCCAGGCCATGATCGCCTCAACAAGTTGAGACCCCTCATCTCCCTCCTATCTGAGTCTTTTCTGAATTTGTACACCCCAGGCCAAAAAATAGCGGTAGACGAGTCCCTTATGGCCTTCAAGGGCCGTCTATCGTTTCGCCAATATATCCCCTCCAAAAGAGCCCGATACGGAGTGAAACTCTATAAGGTGTGCGAGAGCACAACGGGCTACACCTGTGCCTTTTTTATATATGAGGGCAGGGACCGCCACCTTAATCCCCCAGGATGCTCAGAGGATATTGGCATTAGTGGGAAAATTGTCTGGGAACTCATGGTGCCATTCCTACAGAAAGGGTACCATGTGTACACCGACAATTACTACACCAGTGTCCCCCTGTATAAGTCCCTCCATGCTACGAATACAGGAGCCTGTGGGACGGTACGAAAAAATAGTCGGCTTCCCTCAACAGCTGGTGTCCAGGCGACTAGTAAGGGGTGCGTCACTCTCATTCACCAGTGACCAGTTGCTCGCAATAAAATGGAGTGACAAAAAGGATGTGTACATGCTCTCCACCGTGCACGAGGACACCACAGTGGCAGTAAGAGAGAGGGGCGCTACCTCTGATAAGAGGAAACCGGTCTGCGTGGTGGACTATAACAAGTTCATGGGGGGAGTCGATCTATCTGACCAGGTCCTACAACCGTACCTGGTCAAGCGCAAAACTAGGGCCTGGTATAAAAAGGTAGCGATCTACCTTATCTAGATGGCCACTTACAACAGTTATGTGCTCTATAAGACCCAGGGAACGCTCAGTTTCCTCCAGTATCAGGAGAAAATTATGTTTGACTCCCCCGCACCTGGAGACTCCTTTGAGTCGGAGAATGTCAAAAGGCTCACTGAGCACCACTTCCTTCACCCCGTCCCTGCCACTGAGAGTAAGGAATACCCCCAAAGGAGATGCCGGGTGTGCAGTAAACACGGAAGGAGGAGGGATACCCGGTTTTACTGTCCCATGTGCCCTTCAAATCCAGGCCTGTGCAACTACCCCTGTTTTGAGACCTACCACACCGTTTCTAATTATTAATTTTATCTATAATTTAGGGAACACCAAATAGGGTGGGGTGGGGGGGATTCTTTTTAGGGAGTCAATTTCATTTATTCATATTTTATTTTTCGTTTCTGAGCTTTCCAAGGGAGGGAGGGAGGGATTCTCATGGGGAGGAAGTAAAGTATTTATTTCAGACTGTAAAACTAATTTTCCCCTTTTTTTTAATTTATTTTTTTATACATTTCTTGGACAATTAAATCCAGGACTTGATCACTCACAAATGAATACAGCTTATTGTGCAGGAGCCCACATCTGTCTATTCAGAACATGGACCCCCACAAGTGTTCTTGAAATAAAAAATAAATGTGGGCATTGCATTTATTAGTAGATAAATCCAACACCTGCGGCCCGTGCCGCCCCTGAATTAGTGGAAGTCGTGCATTTTAGAAATGGTTACAAGAATAAATTGGGGATGTATTTCCTTTTTCATATGACTATGTCCTGCCACATACGGCTGTTAAATTCCTAATTCTGTACCGTGATACGGGCATGATCTTTTTTTTTGGAGGATCTCTAATAATCGAGCTGTTCCTTATCAATACACCATGGTCTTTGTTACGGTTCTTCTGGAAATACTGACATCCTTTTGAGGATTAGTGATCCTTTACTGTTCCTATAGATGGTTTTGGACATTGTCCCTCTATATATTCTGTAGGTGATTGGTTGTTTTGTGCACATAGCGGTTCCTACCTTGCCGGGCAGGGGCCTGTTATGGTGTACCGCGTCACTTGGCACATTCGTCACTCATAAGGATTGATGGAGCTAAAGAGATGTTGTACAACCAGTCACTGAAAAAAAAACCTTGTCTTGACAGCCCTGCAGGTGTTCTTCTATCTAGTGAACAGACTCGAGTTTGCAACATAGTTGGATACATTTTCCTCCATTTGTTTGAAGATATTGCCCGTCACTCCAGTACAGTTTATTTTTTCCTCTCTGACTGATTTTATATTAGGACAGAATTCTGTCCACAATGACATCATAATGGCACCAACTGCTTCTTCAGCAAGACATAGTCATAAGTACAGGCAAATACGTCTATAGCGACATGTATCCGTTATGAATACACGGCTTCACTTCTATTCTGTGCCGCACAAATTTATTAATGTGGCGTATTTCTAACAAAATAACCTTCTACCACGTCTCCTCTATTTTATCTGGAAACGTAATAAGAGTTTGAAGAAAACATTATATACCCATAGTGTCTGAAATGATACCCATTATTTCCTCCTTTAAAAAATTTTTTGGTCCGCATGCCCACTACACCACTAGATGAATACCTTTAGGGGTTTCGTTTTTAAAATGTGGTCATTTCTGCGTGTTTTTTTTTTTTGTTCAGGCAGCTCAATGCCTCTAAATGCATGATATGGGGCCTAGAATTTATTCAATTGTGCCCTGAAAGCCAAAGGGTGCTCCCTCTCTTTTTGGCCCAGCCACACGTCTAATAAGCAGATTGGGGCAACAATGAGAGTATTTTTGAAAACAGGAGAAACCGGGTGATTGATTTTGGGGTGTGTTTCTTAATTTTCATGATCGCTTTACACAGAAATCGGTCTTCAAAGTGATACTTTTATGAAAAAAGTGATTTTTTATTTTTTCTCACCTGTTATGCATTAAATTTAGCAAAAAACTGTGGGGTCAAAATACTCACTACACCCCTAGATAAATACCTTAAGGGGTCTATTTTTCTAAATGGGGTCGTTTATGGGGAGTTTCTATCGTTCTGGTAGTTCAAAACCTCTCCAAATATACAGTAGGGCCTAAAACATTTTCAAGCAAAATATGAGTCCTGAAAGCCTCCGGGTGCTCCCTTCCTTTCAAGCCCTGCTGTGTGTCCAGACAATGCATTAGAGTCACAATGGGGGCATTTTTGAAAACAGGAGAAACAGGGTGATAGATTTTGGGGTGTGTTTCTTTATTCTTATGGTCGCTTTACACAGAAATCGGTCTTCAAAGTGATACTTATATGAAAAAGTGATTTTTTTATTTTTTTTCACCTGCTATGCATTAAATTTAGCAAAAAACTGTGGGGTCAAAATACTCACTACGCCCCTAGATAAATACCTTAAGGGGTCTAGTTTTCTAAATGGGGTCGTTTATGGGGAGTTTCTATCGTTCTGGTAGCTCAAAACCTCTCCAAATATACAGTAGGGCCTAAAACATTTTCAAGCAAAATATGAGTCCTGAAAGCCTCCGGGTGCTCCCTTCCTTTCAAGCCCTGCTGTGTGTCCAGGCAATGCATTAGAGTCACAATGGGGGCATTTTTGAAAACAGGAGAAACAGGGTGATAGATTTTGGGGTGTGTTTCTTCATTCTCATGGTCGCTTTACAAAGAAATCGGTCTTCAAAGTGATACTTTTATGAAAAAAGTGAGATTATATTTTTTTATGCCTGCTTTACATGAATTCTTACAAAAAAACTGTGAGGTCAAAATACTTACAACACCCCTTAATAAATACCTTAAGGGGTGTAGTTTGCAAAATGGGGTCACTTGTGGGGGTTTCCACCATTCTGACACCTATGAGCCTCTGAAAACCTGGCTTGGTGCAGGAAAACCAAATGTACTTCAAAATGTATAAAATTATTACTAAACTTGTAAGTCTTCAAAATTGCTCAAAAAAAAAATTTTTTTTTTCAAAAGTGCTACCAAAATAGAGTAAAGAGATGGAAATATATATTTAATAAAAAAAAATTGTACTGTATGTATGTACATATGTGACATATTGCCGTTAAAAATAGGGAAAAATGATAATTTTTACAAAATTTCTTCATTTTTTCTATTTTTTTATTAATTTCCGTAAATCGTATCAGTCTACTTTTACCACTAAAATAAAGTACAACATGTGACGAAAAAACAATGTCAGAATTACTTGGATATTCAAAACTTTCGCTGAGTTATTCTCTGATAAAGTCACACATACCAGATTTAACAAATCTGGCTTGGGCATTAAGGCCCAAACAGGCCCGGTCATTAAGGGGTTAAGGAGCTCCAAACTTTACCCCACACCAAAATAAATCTTTCGCTTGGTCGGACCGTATTTATAGGTGAAGCAGCTGTCACTACTTTGTCAAGAGCAAGTCTGGAGTCAGTCCATGGTTGCAGGTGGCAGAACACATATAAGTATAACAGGCTGTGTGGGTAAAATGTTTGCATTTCTCAGTGTTTATTATGAAAATTATTACCATAATCATTAAAGAGAAGAATGTTCAGCCAATAGATTTTATCACTATGTCATAAATACTTAAAATCTATTTTGATCCTGATAATTTCTTTTAAACAAGAAGGCACAAGCATGCCAACATGTCTTACTCACTCGGGTCATGACAAGAGTGTGCATGCCCTGTATAAAAGAATCAAAACAGAGTCATCTAAGGATAAGCTGAATAAATGTATTTCACGCATTTAAAAACCGGGCTATAAAACTCTCTTGATGGTATAGAGTACCTGCTAAATTGCATGCAATAATGCCCATCATTCCTCACACTGTTGGCATTGCCAATGTGCTGAAGATTCCATCCTCTACACATTCTCGGACTGCCCAATACTACAACCCTTCTGGCGGGAAGTCTAGAGATTTACCGCCACCTTTTCAGAATTCCCAATCTCATACTCCCCAGCCTTCCTCCTACTTCATCATAGTAACATTCCCATTAAAAAAACCTACAAGATTTCTATCCTACGACATCTTTTTTATGTTGCACGGCTCTATGGAAACATTCGGACCCCCTGTCTCTCAGGCTATAGTTTATAAAGGTGGAGGACCTACAGCGCATGGAGGACCTCGCTTCTCGAAATAATAACTGCAACAAAGCCTTTCTCCATATCTGGCAGGATAGTGTACCAGGATGCTGAGGAATACAAAGCCATAATGGCTCACTGATACTTTCCTCCACCTCTCTGCTTCTCTTTCAGGGTACTACTTGAAATGCCCCCCTGGGGTGCGGTGGTAATTCGGTTGGTTAGGTTTTTTTTGTTTTTTTTAATGATATTTCTCTATAGTGATTGGAGCTGCGTGCTCCTACCCCCGCTGTTTCATTTGATTTTTGCTTACAGACCCTGATAGTTCCTGTTCTGCTCTCCCTCTTATGTAATGTATGCTTTGAAAATCTCGGTTAAAATAAAGAATAAAAAAAAAAGTATCCAACACGTCATGGGAGTGAGAATATTTTAGGCAATTGGTGTTTATGCACTTTCCTAGCATAGAAGTGGTTTCAGAAAGATGAAGTTACACTTTACAGCTTTTGACTGTCCATCCATTCATTCCAGAATGTCTTCACATGGGTTTTAACTTCTCCTTACCTTCTATCTTCTAGCTTGCCATGAATCCTGCTCAGAGTGTCACGGACCTTCAGAAAGTGATTGCATAACATGCAAGGACCCATTAGATGTGAAACATGGAGGTCGCTGTGTAGACAGCTGTGGCCCAGGATTATTTGTACAAAATGGAACCTGTGCAGGTAACACTTGTTCTGAACTCCGTTATCAGTTACCTTGTATGACTTGAGAAAAGACTAATGGATATGTCTGCACATTTCCCTAGAATAAATAAATGCATTAGTAGAGCATGTTGCAACATATTAAAGCTGAACTAATGTGCTAGGACAAAAAAAAAATATCTACTGATTTATCTTTAGTTGCCATTAAAAGAGAATCCTTCATGTAGTGCACAACAGATTTGCTAACCGCAGTTGAAATCTGAAATATGAGGCTTGCAGGAAACAAGGCAGAGCTAAAACTGACTACAGTGGTTATTAGGTGGACGATTTATGGAGACCGTACCAGACAAAATCTGAAAATTATTTAGTACATTATTGTGCAATCTACACAATTAATGTGTATTATAATTCAATTGCCTTGGTGAAATAAAAACTGTGGCCGTAAAAAAAAAAAAAAGTATAATCCTACAGTTCTACAGAACTAAGATGCATGAAACAAAGGCACATTAAACAGGGTTTTTTTTAAAGGGTAACTAAACGTTCAACAAACTTCTGACATGTCATAGTGACGTGTCAGAAGTTTTGATTGGTGGGGGTCTGAGCACTGAGACCCCCACCAATTGCTAGAATGAAGCAGAGAAGCGCTCGTGTGAGCGCTGAACTGCTTCGTTTCTGTTTGGCTTTTCTCGGAAAGCCGATGTAGCGGTGTGCGGAATCAATAGAAAGTCTATGGGCTCGTACACCGCTACATCAGCTTTCAGAGAAAAGCCGAACAGAAACGAAGCAGCTCAGCGCTCGCACGCGGTTTTGCCACTTCGCTCTAGCGATCGGTGGGGGTCTCAGTGCTCGGACCCCCACCGATCAAGACTTCTGACATGTCAGAAGTTTGTTGAACATTTTGTTACCGTTTAAAGATACCCATAAAGGCATAACCGTCATGATTTGTGGGTATTTGGACCCACTAGGCCGCACCGCCCTAGCGGAGTAGCAGCTGGCCAAACAACAGTGTACCAAGTCTATGCAAAGTCCAAGCAGAAGGGTACCTGCAATAGTCCAGGCAGTAGCAGCAGCTTAGGCACAGATGGTAGTTTGACAACAGGTGATGCAAAACGTGGCAGGAGGTACCAGGCGTTGCAGATGACATCAGATGTGGTGTACGACCTTAGGCGTAGCAGACTTCACAACACGACTCCAACACTGGAGAGGGCACAGGAACAAATACAGCACAGGGTACAGGTAGCAGGGCACGGGAACACTGGGAACAGGATACGACTAAGGAACCATTTGCAAGACTAACCTAGGAATACAAACAACGCTCAGGCAAGGTGTGAAAGGTCAGAGCCCTTTTTCTAGTCCACGGTGATCGGGGGATAATGACTTTATTCTTTACATGTGCGTGTGCTGGTCCTTTAAGGCCGGGAACGAGCTCGCACGCGCACCCTAGTGGTCCCTGCAGGTCAGGACGTCCGCATGTGCTGACCTCTCCGGGGAGGGAGACGTTGGCAGGATGAGAGGGGTCGGCGGCTGTCAGCAGGTAAGGGGAGGCAGCGGTCCGCGACCATGACCGTTACAATAATCTAGTGGAAACGAATGGTATGTTCACACAAAGTTATTTTCCTGTGGATTTTGCTCACAAACTGCCTGTCATTGATTTTAATGTGAAATCACCATGGCAGTTAAAACCACGCAAATTTTTCTGGAGTGGATCTGAAGTTACATGACACTTATTGACGTGAATTTCGTACGATAAAGCTGGTAGATTGCAATACGCGGATTTGCAGCCTATAAACCGGAAATCTGCGTAAAAAATCCACAAGTAGCGAATGGATTTCTAGCGTGGATTTCCCTTCTGCATCAAATTTTTCTGTCTCTTATTTCAAGATCTCTGCTTGCAGTAATTTAATAGAAACATTTGTTGTTTATTCTTTATTGATAAAAATTTGTTCTGGTCATGTGATGATCACACAGATGCTCGGCTCACTAGAATAGACTGCTATTTTTTCACCAAATCTACCATTTCTTGTTTTCGAATATGGTGGCATGACTTCTCGTCCCTTACTTGATTATGTTGCCATGCTGGGCAGAATTTCCTGGTTCTTAATTTAAAAATCTGAAAAACAGAAAAAGGTCTTTACCTTCAAAATTCTTTCAACTCCTACTGCTGAACTATATTATTGACGTGTATATGGGTAAATCAGACAATGCTGTAACATTTTATTTTCCATTACCTTTAAACTTCTATTCCTCACACATTCTTGCAAACCATTAAGAAATAATGTATTTATGTGCTAAGCAAGTGGAGCTGTTTCCTTGAAATATAGGTGTTATTTTATCACACATGAACATTACACTCTGTTACCACAGAGCTACCAACACGTGAAGCAATTACTGTACTAAAGTGCTTGTTTGAGTATTTTCTTCCCAGAAAATGTGTTATTCTTTCCCCTTCAAAGGCAGAAGGGATAAATGTAAGTGCCTGATATATTTACTAGATGCTTAGGCAGTGGCTAGTGATCCACAGACCTTCATCCCATGATAATACCTTTACTAATGTGTATGGTGATGTCCATCTAATTCGTATGGCGGTGGCCGGCAGATGTTGGGAAGAGAGAAGGGTTGGGCCTGTTGAATTTCAACATTCCTGATCCTTTTGTTTGTTATTCGATAATCCGTTACTAGACTCGTCTGGCAGCAACTTTCTCCCTAAGTACACTCGCACACTCAGCCGAGCCTAGCGTGCATGTCTATGGGCGGAGTCGGGAGTAATAGCTGTCAGCGAACGAGCTATTGGCCGATAGCTATCTAAAATGTATGGCCAGCTTTCGTCTTCACAATTTATATAGACCTTAAACAAAAACTTTCTACCTCCAAGTTCCGATATTGCTTGGCTTGGAAAATGGCCTAGTGTTTCTAGTTCAATACTTTGGCTACTTGTTGAAATTAGACTTTTTTTTTTTTTCGTTTTACCTATCATTTTTTATTTTTAAATAAATACTTATTCAGTGGTTGATCAGTCAGATTGTTTGTTAATAAGCTTCAATTCCTTGCTCCAACACATGTTGCCTAAAGCCGTAAACACACGGAAATGTACATAGAAACCTATGGCACTCTACTGTACCTCCTGTTTTTTTTTTTCACTGATTCTCTTTAAAAAGAAAATAGTGGCGTGCTCCATTTTGCTTTCTTTTTTGCAGAGATTTTTTTCTCCCTAGAAAAATTTCTTGCAGGGGAAAACACTGTGCCTCATAAAGGGAACCACAATGCAGCACACAGTCCCTATTACATAATGCTGGCTGTGCACAGTCAGTAGAAAAATACTCACCTACCTTTTGTTTTATAATGAAGAAAAATAAAAAAAAAGTTTAATATTTTCACATTTTAGGAATCCTGTACATATTTCACTATATAATTTCAACACACCCTGAGGTGGTTTTAATCTAAAGTCTTAGGCGGGATTCACACGACAGGGTTTCTCGGCCGGGTGCCGGCCGTTCATAAATCGGCCGGCACCCGGCTGCATTAGGAATAATAGACCCCTAATGGGGCTATTCACACGACCGATTTTTTGACGGCCGGGAAAACCGGCCGTCAAAAAATAGGACATGCTCTATTTTCGGCCGGGTGCCCGGCCGCCCGGCTCCCATAGAAGTCTATGGGGCCGGGTAATACCCGGCCATCACCGGAATGTGTCCCGAGTGATGGCCGGGTCTACCGTCGCTCGCGCACTCTCTCTCCTCCTCCTCACAGTGCAGAGTGCATGTGAGGAGGAGGAGGAGGGTCTTTTATTGCTCGCTGTAGGAGTCGGAATCCCCAATCCCCGGCCGGGGATTGGGGATGCCGCTACAGGAGAAGTGCGTGACTACACTGTCCATATATGGACACAGCGAAGTCACGCACTTCTGCAGCGGAATC
The DNA here is from genome assembly GCF_050947455.1 of Rhinoderma darwinii. NCBI lineage: Eukaryota > Metazoa > Chordata > Amphibia > Anura > Rhinodermatidae > Rhinoderma > Rhinoderma darwinii. The sequence goes on from NC_134687.1 coordinate 220,563,753, forward strand.
CCCGACTCTCTGGCCGGGGATGCCGCTACAGGAGAAGTGAGTGACTACACTGTCCATATATGGACACAGCGAAGTCACGCACTTCTGCAGCGGAATCCCCGACTCTATGGCCGGGGATGCCGCTACAGGAGAAGTGCATGACTACACTGTCCGTATATGGACACAGCAAAGTCACGTACTTCTGCAGCGGAATCCCCGACTCTATGGCCGGGGATTCCGCTACAGGAGAAGTGAGTGACTACACTGTCCATATATGGACACAGTGACGTCACTCACTTCTGAAGCGGAATTCCCGACCTGTGGCAGGGAATTCCTCTTCAGGAGAAGTCAGTGACTACACTGGCCATATATGGACATTGAAGTCAGTGACTTCTCCTGGAAGGGGGGGGGGGATGGGTGCAACCTACAGGGGGCTGTGTGGGATCACCTACAGGGGGCTGTGTGGGATCACCTACAGGGGACTTGGTGGCATCACCTACAGGGGGCTGGGTGGCATCACCTACAGGGGGCAGGGTGGAATCCACTACAGGGGGCTGGGTGGCATCACCTACAGGGGGCTGGTGGGTGGCATCACCTACAGGGGCAGGGTGGCATCACCTACAGGGGGCAGGGTGGCATCGCCTACAGGGGGCTGGGTGGCATTACCTACCAGGGGGGCTGTGGCATTATCTACAAAGGGCTGTGTGTGGCAACAAATTTAAATGAAATTCATCCGATTTTAAAACGGACAGGGAAAAAAACGGATGCAAATCGGGTCCAAATCGGCCGGTAAAAACGGCAACTCGGCCCGGAACGGAATCGGAACGGATGCAAATCGGATGCAAACCGGCCGGGAAAATCGGCCAAAAACGGCCGATTTTCCCGGCCGACACTCGGACCCTGTCGTGTGAATGAGGCCTTAAGTAATCTGGTATAGAAGACAGTCCTAGTAGTAAAGAATTGTAACTATGTTTTTTATTTGAAACATAAAATAAAACAATGATCATAAAACAACACTCATCGGGATCTCGAGAAGAAGTAAGCCTGTTTACACTTGAATCAGTGTTTCCGTTGTTCTGCTCCATCAGAGGAGCAGAACAACTAAAATACCGGAAGCAGCAGTTCCGTTGCATGACCGACACCATCAGTGTTCGATGGAACCTATCGACTATAATGGGTTCCGTCGGGTTTCCATCATGGTGTCCGTGGTATTATCGAAAACCATAGCGCAGCATGTTTTTAATATTTTCGCCCGGATCTGTGACGTAAGCCCCTAAAGGCGACTCCAACGCAAGATGTCTATATTTTGAGACATTTTGGAACAGGTTTATTATTACTGTCTTACATTTAGACTGCTTAAAACTAGACCAGACAGGCAAAAGATGCACCAAATTTATCATAGTGGTTCATGCTGTATGATAAATTTGGCACATCTTGCTAGATACTTTTCTGTTCCTTACGCCTCTTGGTTGGTCTCCTTAAGACCAATCCTTGGTGCATTTTAAGCCATGCCAAATTTTCACTAAGCCAGATTTTGTAGATACTTTGCAAAAATTGTTTGACATATAATAAATCTGACACAAGCCATATAAGCCAGATAAGCGCAAATAGAGCCAGAATTCCGACTAATTTAGCTTAGTAAATTTATCCCTTTTGTTATTTTAATGTCTATTCTAATTTACTTGTGTATGTTTTACAAATTAATATATGATTCAAATATTTTATGCTGGAATTGTAACAACGGCAAATTACCCCGGTGTACTTACATAGAATGATACACAGCCAATTTATTCACTAGATGGATGCATATTTGTTTTAAGAATATCTTCTCTAAATGTATCCCCTTGCAGACCTTTGCTGCAAATGTACGTCTTAGTCTGGGGGGGGGGGGGGGGGTAAATTAAGTTAGCTGACAGACTGGGCATGCTCTATACACCACAGGTGTCAGCTGTATATTTCAGCTGACACCTTGTACCAAAGGGCTGAATCAAAGGTAACGCAAATCCTGGCCATTTATCCCCTTACATGCTGCAGCCAATAGCGACCGTGACATCTTAGCCGTTGGACAGAGGGAGGGGGGGCTTAATAGGATCATTTGTTCAAGTCCCCTAAGAAAAAAAATTATATATATAAAAATTACAGAAGATTACTGTTTATTTTCCCATTCCACCCCACATAATCATTTTTAGTTTGCCAGTACATTATATGTTACATCAAATAGTGTCATTAGAAACTACAATTTGTCCTGCAAAAAAAAAAAAAGAAGAGCCCTCATACGGCTCTGTTGACGGAAAAATAAAAAAAGTTATGGCTTTTGGAATGCAGGGAGGTAAATACTAAAATGAGAAATGGCTGTGGTGTCAAGGGGTTAAGTGCTGATTGCATATTACAATTCCATGGTTCTTCTATCCGTAAACCGATTTGCCTCTTAGGGTATGTGCACACACACTAATTACGTCCGTAATTGACGGACGTATTTCGGCCGCAAGTACCGGACCGAACACAATGCAGGAAGCCGGGCTCCTAGCATCATACTTATGTACGATGCTAGGAGTCGCTGCCTCTCTGCAGGACAACTATCCCGTACTGAAAACATGATTACAGTAAGGGACAGTTGTCCTGCAGCGAGGCAGGGACTCCTAGCATCGTACATAAGTATGATGGTAGGAGCCCGGCTCCCTGCACTGTGTTCGGTCCGGTACTTGCGGCCGAAATACGTCCGTCAATTACGGACGTAAATAGTGTGTGTGCACATACCCTTAAAATGTTGCTTGTCCAGCCAGCCAGCAAATTAGCCCCACCCCTCTGCCAGACATGTGACCTAGCAGCTTAGCTCGAACTCTATCTGACTTCGCCTTTAACTTTCTAATTCCCTCGTACGCTATTGGTGGATTTATTGCACTGACACGCAATTGCATAAAATGAAGCATGTTTTTTCTTTCCCCAGTGATAGCACTCATTTTAGTGCCTTTCTATCTTTTACTAAGAAAGTGTGAACAAGATCCTAGCTAAGACCGATTATAGACCTGGAGCATTTTCTCTTCTTTATGATCATTATTTGGTTCAGTAAGCAGCATGGTGTAAAACTGAAAAGATCCAGAGGACTGACACAGCCACTTGTCTGCAGTAAAGGAGGCGGCGTGTGCCGTACTGTAGTCCATCAGGCGAGTGAATGAACCATGCTGCCAAAACAATAATGTCTCATAGAAGTACTTCATTTCCTTCTCTATGACTAGAGCTGACCGGGAAATCAAACCAAAGTTTACAGAGACAGAAAGTACATTCATAGGAATGTAACGCTGCAAATTTGCAATATCCTTGTTTCTACTGGCACTGATGAAAATCGAAATGTCTAGTACAAGCATGCTATTAACAATAACTAAAAAATCTAATTCCTGACTCGTTATTATTGCATATTTGACAACCTTGCTGAAATATTTCATAACAAACAGAAGTCTTGTTTGTTTGTACTGACTGCTCACTGAAAGGTTCTGTTCACATTTTCGATAGCTAGAACAGTGTAGTTCACAGCACTATTCTTGCCGTCAAAAACACCAGAAACCTGACGGAGCCCATTACAAGTCAGTGGCGTCGGTCAGGATTCACTCGGCTTCATTTAAAAAACGGATCCGTCATAGCTAGAACAGAAGTTATAACGCTAGTCTAAACAGAGCTTAACATGTAAACCGTCGCTAAAGAAGGACAAATTTATTTGCTTATGTAATTCTGTTTATTAAGAAAAAAAAAAGCACGTATTTAATACTATGGCCATATTAAAAAATTGTACTAAGGCTGCGTTCACATCTGCGTCAGGGCTCCGTTCCGGCGGCGCTTTCCGTCGGAGCGGAACCCTGACTGACACAAACGGAAACCATAGGTTTCTGTTTCCATCACCATTGATTTCAACGGTGGCGGATCCGGTGCCAATGGTTTCCGTTTCTCTGCGTTGTGCAAGGGTTCCTTCGTTTTGAGGGATTTAATTGCGTAGTCAAACGGATATAACGTCGGAATAGGACCCTGGCACAGATGTGAACGAAGCCTGAGGGTATGTTCACACGAGCGTGTTTCACGTCCGTGTTATGCGCGTTAAAACAACGGATGTCACGCGGACCTATGCAATTCAATGGGGCCATTCAGACATTGTGTTTTTCACGCAACGTGTGTCCGCTGCGTGAAACTCGCTGCATGTCCTATACTTGTGCGTTTTTTGCGCATCACGCATTGAAGTCAATGGGTGCGTGAAAATCACGGACAGCACACGGACGCACATCCGTGTGCCATGCGTTTTTCACGCAACTGTTGTTAAAGAAATTATGAGGAAAATAAAAACCACCTTCAGCTTATTTCGCTGACGTAAAAAAACACATGACATACGGGCGTAAAAAACGCAGACACGCACTGTACACGGATGTCACACGGAACTGCAACGCAGGAAAAATGCTGCGTTTTTTACGCGCGCAAAACAGACACATTCGTGTGAATAAGACCTAACTGTGACAAGTAACTGCAGCTCTCACTATGGAGCACTGTAGCCAAGTCGCTCTAGTACCTTGTCATGTACTGAACAGAATCAGAATGTCCCCTGCCATCCAGATTATCACTGCTATTGCATAATCCGATATAAGACCTGAGTTAGGTCTAATGTATAGTCTACAGCAATCTCATCTGTAGTGGCATGGTCTGTATCCTATACATAACTGGCATAATGCTCCACTGTATCTGAAGTCGGCGGGTGCAATATGGCTTGTCGGGTCTGACTGCAGTTCATAGACATATTTCAGAGCGCTAGACATAGAGCTTCTACTCGTAATTGTCTGTTCCTCAGACCAGCATGCCACCATCACATTAGATAATGGTTCTTCATGATCATAAGCTGACAGAGCAGTCTCTATAGGTCATCTTTATAGCTTCTATCAGACAAACATTCCTTCCAGGAACGTACATCATCTATATACATGAGGTATAATGTGTGTTTATTTGACACAAGCTTTTAAATAACCCAGTAAGAGAGCATACATACGCTATTTCTGTATGCAAGGCTGTGTTCACACAACGTTCGGTGCGCAGGTTCAAGTGCATGCTCCAGGAGACATACACTGAACACGTCCATAGACCCCAAATGACCCAGCGGATGCCCAAAGCGTATCTTTTTTGCATTCGCCAGGCTGGTAAACTTCGGTATGCTTTTTTAGTTTTCCTTTTACTGCATAAAAAAGTGCAGTCTTCTGCACTTTCCTATCCTATAGAGTCAGAGGCCGCATGAAAAACGCATACTCAAGCTATGAATGACGTATGTCACTGTATGTAAGATTTTTCCAGACCGTAGCCCTATATAGTAATGTGAACGGGGCCTTAGAAGCATAAACTGGTCATCTTCAGCCTAAAGACCATTATCTTCTAGGCTAGTGGCCAGCACCTGCATGTTAGCTAGCCCTATGTTATAAATGAGTTATTGTACGGCTGATATTGTCGAACTTCCTGATCTTCCCCTTTTATTATGACATTATACTAACTGTGCAATTTCTTTTTACAGCAAAAGGTATTTGGCCTAGAAAATGAAGGGATTACAATTGTTATGACTCAATATTATAGTGACCTGGCTCATTCCAACTATTCCTCAAAATGGCCATCTGCTCCATTGTTTCTTAGTGCCAAGTTCATTCTGAGCTGCAAGGGCATACTGGCCTCCAATTCCACAGTTATCTACAGTATTATGTATAGAGACCGCCCGCTGTGTTTGATTGGCATTGATATTTGGTTGCCCCTTTTTTTTTTTCATTTTAATGTGCGTTCTTTTTCTTTAAGATTGTGACCCATCATGCCAAACATGCTCTTCAGACAACAACAGATGCTTAAGCTGTGCCAAGGGCAGAATCTTTTACCATGGCAGATGTGTGCTGCAGTGTCCAGCGGGTTTTTATGCTGACTCCGATGGGCTGTGTATAGGTAGGAAATCTTTTTGTCTTTTACCTACAAATTGTAAAATGTAGTGGTTATTTTTCTTTAGTGAATTTAAATATCGATGGTCAAAGAATTAGCAGTGATGACAATAATGATAGTTGGAGACCTAATGTGTTCAGTAGCACATATAGATTATTATGGGGCCCTGACATTATATAGCAAATTCTAACACATACATTTTTTTAAATTAACTCTAAAGAAATGTAGAAAAGGTTGGGTTTCAATAAGTAATTTTAACCTTACTGAATTTGTTAACAATACAACACTGACCATGTCTGACAATGTCTAACTGAGCTAAAATACATAGGAACTGCAATATGAGCAATTCTTCAATATCGTTTTATTATCTTGCAGTATGAACAATCCGAACATAGGGGATTTATCACTGTTGACTTTAGAGTCTTTAAGCAAACTATACACTCCATTTAAAGTTTGTTCGGGATTAGAAAAACAAGGTCTGCTTTTTTTTTCTACCACGGAACAGCGCCACTCTTGTCCTTGGGCTGTGTCTGGTATTGCATCTCAGCATCATCCACTTCAATATGGATGAGCTGCAATAACAGACACAGCCCAAGGACAAGAGTGGCGCTGTTATGAAAAAAAATGCAGGCCCTTTTTACGGATCCCTAACAACCCCTTTAATTCAAGCTATAGACCATTATAAAATGATCTTTGACCGTCTATACTTATTATTCCAGGTGCCATTCTTCTAAAGAGAAGATATTATAATATTTTTACATAAACTGAATTGGATTATGGTCAATGACCGTTTACACTGTATGGTCTCAGATAAGGGGGAGCTCGTCCTTCAAGTTTGACAGCCATGGATCAGATATCTTGGGATGATCTCTTAGGTTCATTTTGCCCTAATTTTTCTGTCCCCCGTCCCCCCCCCCTTTTTTTTTCCTCTTTCCCTCCCTCCCTTTTACTCCTTTCTCATTTTTTGTTTTCCCTTTTTCGATAGATAGTTGGACTATATTCGTCTGTTACGATCCGATTTACGGGGAATGCCCCCGACTGTTCTTTGCTCTGTTTGATGTATAGTTTGTCTTACTTGAAAACCTTCAATAAAAATTATTGAAACATAATATTTTTATATAGCAGTCCATCATAATTTTTAGGACGGTAAAACCCCTGGCTTTACATTTTACCATTCAGCTTGTCTGTTCTAGACTGTCTATTATGATGTACTGTACGTCATTATTACCTCTGCATTGAAATCAATCTTTATATTCCCTTGTACAGTGGGATTTTCTGTTTTCATATAACTAACAAAAAATGGCAAAGACAAGTTGTCAAGAATTTTTTGTTCCATAATCTCCATTTCTGAGCTGTTAAAGAGCTTATTCTCAGTAACACGAACATAAGACACATTGAAGTATAAATCTTGTCCTGCGTTTTAAGGGTATGTTCACACACACTAATTACGGACGTAATTCGGGCGTTTTTGCCCCGAATTACGTCCGAAATTGCAGCTTGAAAGCGTTGACAAACATCTGCCCATTGAAAGCAATGGGCTGACGTTTGTCTGTTCACACGAGGTGTATATTTACGCGCCGCTGTCAAAAGACGGCCACGTCAAAGAAATGACCTGTCACTTCTTGGGGCGTAATTGGAGCCGTTATTCATTGACTCCAATGAAAAGCAGCGCCAATTACGTCCGTAATGGACGCGGCGTTCAAGCGCCTGCACATGCCGTTACGGCTGAAATGACGGGGCTGTTTTCTCCTGAAAACAGCCCCGTCATTTCGGCCGTTACGGACGCTGTAGTGTGAACATACACTAATTGTGCCCATTTGTAGACCTGACCATCGTTTGGTTTCCTGTCTAATTAGAACAGGTTACGGGGAACAACATGTTAACACTTTATATGAATTGACTGCATTTTGATGTATCTCAGGCAGACAGATAGCCCATATTGGGAATATAGAGTGGTATTATTTATCCCGCTAAATTGCCGATTTTCAAGGCATTTAAATTACAGCCGGCTTGTTACATTTCTGTGGGTTTTTTTGAGAAGTGGCAAGAAGAAATCAAATCGGTAGAGATATGATTGTGAATGACAAGCAATAAACAGAAGCTATTACCGCTAATGTAATGCCATCTGTCACAATGTAAGTGACAATAAGCAGTTAGCAGAACGGCGGGTGTTACATGAGAAGAATTCTGTGCAGCACTTAATGTTCCAGCCTTGTACATTTGCGCAGTGATCTTTAGGATTCACACTGTGGTCTGGTTAGAAATTAGATTTGTGTGTCAACATACTGAAACAATTTGTTTATTAGAACGCTTGTCAGTTACACTGGGATATTGTATCTGGAGTTGGAGCAAGTCACTGTATGTGGCAATTTTACTTAGTGCCCTGCAGGTTTATTACTAGGAATGCTTCCAAGTACACATCCGTTTCAAATCAATTCCCCTATGACCTGGCCCTTTATCTGTCCGTAGATTGTACATGTTTTTCACATATTGGAATAATGCAAGGCAATGTCTTAATTTTACATAGCTTTACAGCCTCCGATGATTTTCTCAATGGGAACTGAATTGTAGTTGATAGAAATGTTGTTTCATCCATGAAGTATCTGTTTTATTCTTTGTTTCCCCAGCTTGTCACAAAGATTGTGCATCATGTTCCGGACCACTAGCCAACCAGTGCACATCCTGCTCACCTCCGCTGGCCTTGTTGAAAGGACAATGCATCAGTAACTGCGGCATAGGACATTATTTTGATGGAAATCACTGCAATGGTATTTCATTCTTTTTGGATGTGTATTTGTTTATGTAGTAATTCAACAGGGTATTTTTATACGGTCTCACTTTCAGATTTTAGTTATTTGTTTTTAAAAATATTTACTCCTTTTCGAATTGTCATATTGGGTAGGTACAATGTCTTCTGTCTTTATAGACAGATTTACTACTGTTTCTTAGTCTAGAATGTGCTGAAAAATGCACAAAGTTTTGACGTAATTTGACCCGTTTCATTTTAGACTTATTTAAGAACATATGTTTTTGCCTCCCTAGACACTTTTAAAAAGTGTCTAGAAATGTGGATGTGGGGAAGGGGCATGGCTTAAACTGCGCCAAAGTGCGACAAGTGAAAGGTAAGCCAACCAAGAGTAGAAGATAGAAGTGTCTAGCAAGATGCACCAAATTTATCATACAGCGTGCGCCATTGGGAAAAATATGGTGCATCTTCAGACTGTTTGGTCTAAGTTTATGCTGTATAAATCTTAGACAGTTTGGTAAATCGGCCCCGATTGTATTCAGCTCCTGTTCAGTAAATGTTTCCACTTGGCTAAAACAGCAAGTCAAAGGCTAGATGCATCTTTACAACCATTTTTACTGTATCAATAGATGTATAAATGGTTGCAAATGTGTAAATACCCTTCAAGCCTGCATTTGATTTCAACAAAAACGGTTACGAAATTTATTGTCTCATGAAGACAGCCCTTTTTAAAATAGAAGTGGGATCGGCGATCTGTCGATTGCTACAAGTCCGACTTCTCTAACCCCCGGTATTCAGCTGTTTTTGCTGGGCGTAAGCCATGTTTGGAGATACATTTCTACAGGGAAATGTAGAGAAAAAGGCAAAAAAACCCCGGCGCCACTTGGTGTGGATCAAAGAAGGTGGAGGTGAGAAAAAAGAAGATAATAAATGCTCACCGTGAGGTTAGGAGAGTTGAATTTGAAGTGGTCCACAAGATAGCTGCTGCCAGATCCGGGCCGGTTACCGAGGTGACCGCTTGGGTATGCTGAATGTGCGGAGGAAAAATAAGGATCTGTATTGGCGCTGCTGAGTGGTGAAGATAGGATAAATCCAGAAGTCGGGTAAAGTAAAATTATTGGTATTTATTGCTATGCAACGCGTTTCAACGCCGAACTGGCGTTTTCGTCAGGCATGGGGAACACAGAAGAAAAGGGGACATGTATATATACACACAGAAGGGATCATCTGATTGGAGCCCATTCAGACTGGGCAAAAAAACCGCCAAAAACTCAAGGAGGTCAGAGTTCAAACGGTGCAGTCAATTACAAAGACATTTCATAGTAATTTACACAATAAAACACATTTAAAAACCATAGGAAGGTAAAAAGTGAGTTGTCACTGTAGGGAACTCTCAGTTTATTCATAAATAAAAGATGTGTGTAAAATATCGGGTGATACGTAAGGGGCGGCAATGCATAGTAAACTGATGATATCGGAAGGGAAATAAAGGGTGAACAAGTGCTGTATGTTTTGTTTTAGGTGGTTTGTTAATTTCTTTATTTATTTCTTATATTTGTATAACTAAGAAAAGTTACGTGTGCAGATTAGGTTTGTGACCGGTTGTCACGGAGACCACCTACGCTACGGTGGCCGATGCGGTCCAAAACGAGATGGAACGCACGGTGAACCGCAAAACGCCAGAGGGGGCCGGTCCATGCAGCACGAACAGTGGGACAGGAGAAGAGAATGTATTGCCGAAAAGGGATAGGTAGATATTGAAACATAATGTGAGCAAAGAGATCTAATGCTTCCAATGACACAGTGTAACGGTAGTTTGTTTCAATGATTGTTTAAATCATTAGAATTGGTTTACGTCTCTTGTGACAAATGGAGGGTAAGGGGGGGGGGGGAGGGGGGAGGGTGGTGGGGGTTTTTGTGGGGGGGTGGGTGTGAAGTTGGCATAGATGCGTGTTATTGGGGGCAATGTCTAAAAGGGTGATATTTTGGCCTGAATGAACAATGCATAACATATATATTATATTAATAATAATTTATATTAATATTAATATTGACTCTTATGATTGCTGCGAGGGGAAGACGCCCTAACAGCAAAAGTTGGTACCTTGTGGGTGGGAAATACGGCAAAAAAATTTTGTGTCGGGTCTCATAGATACAAATTTGGATCGTTGTACTGTACTGTATTTTAGAGAGGTCCATGGGTATCCCGAGGTTTGTCTAAGGGATATTTGAGAATTAGTCTAAATATGTTATGCATTGTTCATTCAGGCCAAAATATCACCCTTTTAGACATTGCCCCCAATAACACGTTTTGCGGTTCACCGTGCGTTCCATCTCGTTTTGGACCGCATCGGCCACCGTAGCGTAGGTGGTCTCCGTGACAACCGGTCACAAACCTAATCTGCACACGTAACTTTTCTTAGTTATACAAATATAAGAAATAAATAAAGAAATTAACAAACCACCTAAAACAAAACATACAGCACTTGTTCACCCTTTATTTCCCTTCCGATATCATCAGTTTACTATGCATTGCCGCCCCTTACGTATCACCCGATATTTTACACACATCTTTTATTTATGAATAAACTGAGAGTTCCCTACAGTGACAACTCACTTTTTACCTTCCTATGGTTTTTAAATGTGTTTTATTGTGTAAATTACTATGAAATGTCTTTGTAATTGACTGCACCGTTTGAACTCTGACCTCCTTGAGTTTTTGGCGGTTTTTTTGCCCAGTCTGAATGGGCTCCAATCAGATGATCCCTTCTGTGTGTATATATACATGTCCCCTTTTCTTCTGTGTTCCCCATGCCTGACGAAAACGCCAGTTCGGCGTTGAAACGCGTTGCATAGCAATAAATACCAATAATTTTACTTTACCCGACTTCTGGATTTATCCTATCTTCACCACTCAGCAGCGCCAATACAGATCCTTATTTTTCCTCCGCACATTCAGCATACAGGGAAATGTAGTATTACATGCCAGCCAACCATGTAATACACGGTTACAGTATAACCCCATTAAAGATGTGGTTATAGCTCTCATATCTGTGATCGTCACAACGGTGGCTGGAAAGTAATACATTGCGCTCACAAGTGGAACCAAGTTTTAAGGTGAGTTATCACATTTCTATAATGCACTGTTGCGATTTTCCTGCCATGCCATCTAGGAGTAGATTTACCCTGCAGTCCTGAATCTATATGGGTAGATGGATTGAATATTGCTCCGGTCAGGGAAATTAGTGTGAATTCACGTGTAGCGGTACTTTGCCACACACAAGCACTTATACAGTGAATTACCACTGTTTTTAAATGCAGTGTTAGACTTTGCGTCTTTTAATATGTTTCACCTGTAAAAACTGTGCAGGCAAAAAACATATTTAATAAACTTAATTTGCTGTAAAACTACATGTTGAATTTGTTATCTCATCAAGTCAGTCACACTCTTGTTTGTGAAATCCTACCAAACAAGCTAAACATATGAGAGCACTTTCAATGGAAAATCTGACCAAAATTGTAAAAGGTTGTTTTTGTTTAATAACACTATCAAGCAATACTATGGTTTGCAAAATAATAATAAATACAATTTAAACTTGCCATAGAAAGGAACTAAATTACAGTAGCCCTAGATGTCCACTGAAACTAAATTTGCATATTAAAGATAATGAGGATTTATACCCAAAGTCTAAAATTGGCTATATATTATTAAATCCGAAGTTAAGGTCAATTTACATATATTAAGAAATAATTGTTGTTTTTTGTTGATCTCTAAGCTATTATTACCTAGTCTAAATGCACAAAAAGAAAAAAAAAGAAACAATAAAAAAATGTTAGTGATATCCATAAATGTTGCATGTACGACATTTACAACATTTCTAGCAGTAGTGCTCCATTCAGTCATTGGTTTGAAAAATGATAAATGGTCCTTTAGAGCGGCAGCCAATATTTGGTAATTATAATTTATTTACTTACAGAGATATGGACCTTTTTCTGTTTTGTTGCGGTGGACATTTACGAAGGTGGCAACAGATGGTAGCGTAATATTGGTTGTCAAATAGCTTTTCAGGAACTGTTGGTAACAATTTTACTAGTAACTAGTTTTAATTTGTCACAACCAACATAACAGAAAAATCCAAATGATCTATTAGACAAAAACAAATAACTGCATACATATAGGGTACCTTCACGATAAGTATTTTTAGGCAACACACCACTTTTTTTTGTGCCATTTTTCTGGGGGGTTTTGCTGGAAAAAACGCTACAGCCAGATGTTTTTGTGACAGCTTTGTACTTTTGTCTTGTGTTTTTTGGATCAGGGGCATTTTTTAATTGAATATTTGTTTTGGTGATTTTTCAAGACATTTTCCCATAGTCTTCTCTATAGGAGAAAAAAAAACCCATCTAAAAGTGTAATTGCAAAAAGCGCATGAAATTGATGACGTTTTTTACGAGCCCAAAGAAACGCCACACAAAAAGTGTGTGTGAAGGAAGCCTAGGGGGCCTTTATACTCCGCAATAATGTGCATAATTCGACTTACTATGATCGGTGCTTTTGAGCGTCGCAGCATGTAAAAATTTCCATGTGACTGGTTTGTGTTTGCAAAACTTCTGCCATGTTAAAAATGTTGATCATAAGTTCATAAAATTGTGTTGTCTAAATTCAATTACTTGATCAATTTAAAAAAAGGAACCAGAGTTACTATACATTAAAAACGACCAAAAGTTTGATTTCATCACACCTACGGAGCCATGTGACCACAATGTAGGTTGAACGCAACGTGGAATAATCACTAAAAGTAAATACTTGTACGTCTCCTTCACAGTTAGGGTATGTTCACAAACTAGACTAAAAACGTCTGAAAATACGGAGCTGTTTTCAAGGGAAAACAGCTCCTGATTTTCAGACGGTTTTTAAGCAACTCGCGTTTTTCGCTGCATTTTTTACGGCTGCTTTTGGAGCTTTTTCCAATGGAGTCAATAAAACACGCCTCCAAAAACGTCCCAAGAAGTGTCCTGCACGTCTTTTGACGAGCCGTTATTTTACGCACCGTATTTTGACAGCGACGCGTAAAATAAAGGCTCGTGGGAACAGAATATCGTAATTCCCATTGATTGCAATGGGCAGATGTTTGTATGTGTAATGGAGCCGTTTTTTCAGGCGGAATTTGAGGCGTAAAACGCCCGAATTACGTCTGAAAACAGTGCGTGTGAACATACCCTGAGATGGTATCACGGAGCAAACAATACAAACAATATGTATTATTCCAGCATGTGCCAAGCTTTATTTTAGTGTTCTTCTCTAGCCAGCCTGCTTTCTCTACAGAGTTTGCTTTGTGAGAGAGCTATAAAGTGTTGAGACAGGAACGAAGTAGAGGGTATGACTCTGCCCAACCAATATCAGTTAATTTAATGTTTACTTAACATTTTGGAAGTGAGGCAGTGCCCTTTAAAATAAAATAGTATTTCTTTATTGTGCATAGTATTGTGCACCTGTAGTGGTAGGCTTGTGATCATGTTATGTTGTCTGGATACAATAAGATTTTATTTTAATCATGTTCACTAATACTGTAATGAAGAAAAGTGTCATATTTTAATTGTAATTACATAATTGATTTTCTCGAAGTATAAAAAAATTAAAACCAAAAATTGAATTCACTCTTTAAATGAAGTCAAGCTATTGAACGGACATCGTGATTTTTTTTTCCTTAGTATCTGTACATAAACTTGTGTAATGGAGAATAGATTAGAAACACAAGCTGATAGATTAACATAAATCAAGATGTAACTTTGGCATCTACTGCTTCACAATGTGTCTTTTTTAATACTTTATATTTATATTACAAGAATGTCACTAAAGAATATGTTTGCTTAAAGAGAACCTTTCACTACCCCAAACCTGCACCATGTAATCGGCACTGTTGCACAGACCTTGGGGCACTTTGAATTAGCTGTGTAGTCTAAGCCATTCTGGAGATATCGGTGCCGTTATAATTGGCGCCGATATGTAAATTAGCCCCTGTACTGTCAGAGGGGCATTTCTGGACATGGAAAGGCAGGATGGTGTGATGGTCAGAACTCTTGACACTGTCCAATCAGCTGCGGACAGTGTCAGAGCGGCTTCTACTGTGTGACCTGCTTGTGTGTGTGTGTGCACATGCGCTCTCCTCCTCTCTCGCGAGATCACTCAGTCTTCTCATCACTTGCTGACAGTAGCAGGAGAGAGGAGGAGAGCGTGAACGCACACTCGCAGCAGAGAGATCACACAGTAGAAGTTGCTGTGACACTGTCCGCAACTGATTGGACAATGTCAGAGCACTGGCTATCATGCCCCCTGCACTTTCCATGTCCAGAAACGCCCCTCCTCTGACTAATTTACATATTGGGCGCCAATTATACTGGCACCAATATCTCCAGAACGGCTTCGACTACACATCTAAGTGCCCCAAGGTCTGTGCAGCAGTATGCACTCAGCTGCACAAGTCTGGGGTAATGTAGGGTTTTCTTTAAAAAACACTTCCTATCGCAACCTAATTTCTGAGAGTTTTTTAGTCGTTATTGAAACATTGACAGTGTGAATTGAAAAAATGGCAAGCAAAAACGGCACTTTATTTAAAGAATAAAGCCTCATTTATTACTAGGTGAATTTCTTCAAGTGGTTGATAAATTAATTTCATTGTAAGTGGCGCTAAAAAACGCTAAGTAACACTAAAACAATTACAACATTAAATAAATGTATTCATGTAATGTATCGAATATTGTCCCAAAACCGATTCAAGTCCCAATACCCACATATTTCTTAATTGCTATTTGTCATGTAAAGATTGATTTTCTTATACCTAAACCTTGGGTAAGAACACTGACAGATTCTATTTAGCTTTACTGACCCATGGAACGATCAGAAAATGATTTGGCAGCATCAGAGAATACCATTTATCAAAAGTACGCAGAGGCTGAGATGCGTAATTAAAATTCACATCGGTGTACGCTCATCTGTCGTCTCTTAATAAATGAGATTGGCTGTGAGTTAGAAATTGATGTGTCTATTATGGGCAGCTCTAAATGTTGATATGCCTTATTTTTTTCTTGGACACCTTCCAAGAAAAGTTATTATAGTTTATCCTAAAGCTGACCCTACATATTGTTTCCCAATGTCACTTGTCTGGCAATAGAAGGATGTCCTTTCCTTCGTTCCCCAGCTATTAAATCTGTATGACCAGCTTAAACAACTTGCTGAGAGACAAACTGGACTTTCACCGATTCTGTTTGCTAGAAATATACTTAAAGTGGTTGTAAAGGGCATACGATTGTCAAAGAGGGGGTCCCCAGCTCGGTATGACCCTCTATGAGCCAGATCTTAAGGAACCGCTCGTGCTCTGGAATTTGGTACCTTTCTACAAATCTCAATAGTATAAAATGAATAATTATTATTAATGCTTAAAAAAAAGTCAGTTAAAATCAGCATATGGTATACTGTTTTATATGTTTCAGGTTTGGTTTTTTTTAAGGTGCCCCAAAAAAAATGTGGACCCTTTAAAAGAGATGTATGTGTCATTTGCATATGTTTGCAATGTTTCCCTGTAGCAATCCCGATCTGTGCATTGTAGTCCCATATCATTAGAGCTTATTTAAAATATGTATTTGTTCTTTTATGAAATCACCCAGGCATTCTGTTCTCTGCTTCTTTACATCTTCAGCTTGCCATCCATCTTGTCGTGTCTGCCTGGGCCCAGAAGATTCCCACTGTACGCAGTGTACAAATCCAGAGCACTCACTGCAGGCAGTTCAAGCATACCAAGGGAAGCCTTATGGGAGTTGTGTGCCTCAATGCGGGCTACACTTCTATGTGGACACTACAGGAATATGTCAGGGTAAGCAAAGCACAGACGTAATTGGTAGGCACTACAGGCTGCATCAATTACAATACTGAGTTTGTCAATGGTAACGTATGCAAGTCATTTGAACGCTTTACTTTGATTTCTTAATCTGCTACTACGGTTCTGCTATGCTGCTGTAATGCAATTTGTTAATACAATATAGCCTAAATAAAACTGTCTTCACTTCTACTAAACCAGCATATCTCTAAACATATAGAATAATAATAATGTGCAACTAAAAAGTTGCATATGTATGCTTTTTCATGCCACATATGGCTGACTGTAGTGATCTCCAATGGAATTAAAGACAGGAAACCAGAAACTTTCCAGCATCAATGATCACTTTAACTTTCATATCCCCAGTACTAAGAACCTCCAGATACATTTACATAGATATGTGTGAATTCCGTTATTACAGTAGCTACCCTTTTATACACGTTTTAGGCCAGGCACGAGCTTGCGCGCGCACCCTACGGGACACAGCAGAGTGAAGCGGAAGTGAGCGCTGACGTCTCCCGAGGAAGAGATGTTGGCCAGCGCTCACTGATCCATGGCTGCGGCCGTCGGGGGGTGAGTAATCCCGACGGTCCACGGCCATGCGTGTCACAGTCTGGCATTTCAGCTCAGTCCTATTCATGTCAAAGATAGATAGAAATAGAAACCGCAACCCTCTCTGTATATATAGCTCATAGATGCACGCCATCTCAAATGGAATGGCTCCTTCCCAATCAACTTATTGAGTAAAAAATAGGGTAGGGTAGATGACAGCATCTCCATAGAAAAACATAGTTACTTATTCATGCCAATATCCGTGCTTTCAAAAATTTGGGAGATCAAATTGTGGAGATCAAACGTCGGCATTTTTGGATGCACTGTTTTTTGGAATTAATAAATAACTACGTTTTTCTATGGAGATACTGTAATTTACTCTATGTTTTACTGTTCGTCAAAGGTGCTGAACTGCAATGTCAGACACAGTCCACTGTATGTACAAAAGTGACGGAAGAAAGCAGTTATGTTTTTTTCTCTACAACCCCCTTAATTACTTAATTAACAACTTTTTTTTCACCACCATCCACATAATGATTAAAAGTTTTCATGATCACAAATGCTCAAAAGTACAGATTCTTTATAAATAGGGGTGAGAAATGTGAAATCTTAGTTGTGCTAGGTGTTTTCTGAAAAAGTATATGGTGTCCCAACTGGACAACTGCACTGAAATTAAAGGGGTTTTCCCATCAGAGACATTTATGCACACCGGATATGTCATAAATGTCAGATAGGTGCCGGTCCCAGAGGTGGGACCCACATCTATCTCTAGAACGGGACCCCTGTTACATACTCTGCTCTGCTACATACATACAGCTCTTCCACACACACACACACACACACACACACACACACACACACACACACACACAGCTCTGCCACACACACACAGCTCTGACACACACACAGCTCTGACACACACACACACACACACACACACACCTGTGCACACACAGCTCTGCTACACACACACACACACACACACAGATCTGCTGTACACACACAGCTCTGCTAGACACACACACACACATATACACACACACACACATATACAATATACACACACACACACACACCGTTACAGCCGGTGTGCAAGGGGGCCGCGAGGGGGGGGGGTCACGAGAGACAGACAGACACACACACACACACAGACACACACATTACCTTCAAAATGGTGCCGGCTTTCCCCCTACAAACCAGCTTCTATGCTGGGTCGCTCTGAAGTGCGCTTGTGCAATATTGAGTGAGATAGCGAACAGGAGCCATTCATTATGTCCTATGCACTGTAGCTGCCATATTCCATCTGTGTATGTGTCGTTAAGAGACACATACACAGATGAAAAAAAACATGGCAGCCCCCAGTAAAGTAAGAAAGTGTTAATAAAAAATAACATTGTGTGTGAAAAAATAAATAAAATCAATATAATATTAAATCAAAACACATAAATTAATAAAATAAAAAAAATCATGACACCTTTCCTTTAATAGTGGCTGAGTCCTCTAGAGTGGGAGGAGCTCTTTGCTCTGGCTTATAGAGGCAGGGGTTAACAAACAGAGATCTTGTAAATGGCAAGGAATTGAAAAAAAAGTATATTCGTAAATTACCTAACATTTCATTTTATAATGAATAAACTTTATTTACATTAAAAAGCATTACATTCATAGCTAATTCAAAATTGTTCATTCCATATAATTATGTATTTCCTTCCTTTGTTAATTAGGGAACCATGTGGAATGAAAGTTGGGTGTTATGTGTAATATCAGCAACTAGCTTACTACAACATGTGTAATTTTATATTTTCTAAATTTAAGTTGCAAGTGAGATGTCAGCCAAGATCTGTTTCTCTGGGATATTGTTTGACAGTTATGTGAAGAACGGCCAAACTACTCCGCAAACATTTTCCAAATACTTAACACTCAGTGGGCACATTCACAGGGCTCGGGGCATAAAGTATAATAAAGAGTGATAAATAAGTAATTATAAAAGTTTCCACTTTGCAACTTTAAACTTTATTCAATTACTCAGATTTCCAACTCGATGTGTAGAGCAATAATTTAGGATAATTGGCAAATGAGAATTAGAAGCACAACTTTATCATTTACTTTGTTGGTTTTTTTTAAAGATATATCTGGCTGGGTTTTGACAATGGGTTATGAAGTGCGGTGGAATGGTACACATGCCCCTTCCAATAGCAGAGTTTTTTCTACTCTTTTGATGAAAAATATAGCAAAGGAAAGTACATAATAGGGGGCATATTGGGGAGCTGCAGAGACAGAGGTGGAAAGGATACTCTATTAACATAAAGTAGTCAAGTGAAGTGGTACTTCAAACAAACTTTTATATTAAACTTGAAGGGGTTGTTTCTCAAATTCCCTATTAGGACATTCTAAGTTGGAACCTCTATAAATTAGCTGGAGTGGAAGACCACTACAGAGAGCGTCACTGAAGGACCTTGCACATCCATGCGTGACACAGAGAGCCCATTGATTTTAATGGGCAACATGTAATGTTTCATTTACTCTGTGAGCACTTGCTAAAATGCTCTCCTGTAGATTACAGCGGATCACTTGGGGTCTCAAAAGTGGGGCACCATGTGATCAGCTTATTTTTAGGTTTATTTCCTTCTAACAAAGCATGATTGTTGATAGTGGACAACCCCTTTAATTCATAGATACAAATGGTAAAATAAAAATATAACAAAGTATTGCTTAGGTTACATTATCTGGACACAGATGGAAATACTTCTGAACTGGAAAATTGACACTCTTTTCTCTTGCATAGTTTAAAGACCAACATAGCACCATTTGTAAGACTTTCAAAGGTCAAGTATTAAATGAAAGGGGTTGTCCAGGCACGAACAACTGATGACCTATCCACAGGATAGGTCATCAGTATATGATCAGTGGGGGTCCGACACCCAGACCCCGCACCGATCAGCTGCTCTGGCTGCCTCTGGGCATCAGATGTCCATGCTGGAAGCAGATGGCTCCGGTCACAGAATAGCAGCCGAGCTGCAGTACTACAGCTCTGCTCCTATTTAAGTCAATAGAAGCAGAGTTGCTGTTCTGCAGCACAGCCGCTATGCAGTGGTCGGAACCATCTGCTTCTAGCTCCGAATACTGCATACCCTGCATAACATCCGGCTGTCGGAGCATCTGATGCTATACTGATGACTTTCTGTGGATAGGTCATCAGTTGTCCGTGTCTGGACAACCTCTTTAAATCAAGATATAGGGAAAAAGTCTCAGCATGAATTTAAAAAGATCTTACTGATTCCATGAAGGCTGAGTCGTGTTGCCTGTAATGAATCATTTTATTTGTCAGATATTCTTTTTTCAAATACTCTTAAAATTTTTTATACATATTAGGCCCTGTTCACACAGAGTTTTTGTTACACGTTTTTTGCTGCAAAAACCGCTGCAAGAAACGGACGAAATTTCTGAAATTTGAGGCATTTTTTTCCAGCGAGCAGAAAAAAACGCTTGCGGGAAAAAGAAGTGACATGCCTTATCTTGAGGCATTTTCCGCTTTAAAAACCCCATCGAAATCAATGGGAGGCGAAAACCACGCCGACGAGTCTTTTGACGCGGTTTGTTATTAACCTTTTGCAGTTTTTCCCTTTGCCTGTTGAAAGAATAAGGTAAAAAAACTATTTAAAAAAAACAAAAAACTGAGCTGATTTATCCAGGCAGAATTTTCTGCCTGCAAAAAACTGTGTGAACAGGGACTTATTTTGGCCCTGTCCACACGAGTTTTTTTGACACTTTTTTTTTGTCGCGGAAACCGTGGCAAAAACGGAGGCAAAAAACGGTCTCCTACTGTTTTCAAAGCGAGGTGGAGGCGTTTTTTTCCCGCGAGCAGAAAAAAACGGTCACAGGAAAAAGAAGCGACATGCCCTATCTTGAGGCGGTTTCCACCTCAAATACCCCATTGGAATCAATGGGAGACGGAAAAAACGCTGCGAACTGCCAACGTGTTTTTGACGCATTTTGACTCGTTTTATGTCAGAAACTGCTCACGGATTTTTCCTTTGCCTGTTGAGGAAGAAGGAAAAATAAATGTGCCAAAAAATGTGACAAAAAACGCCTGTGGTGCAAAACCACTTTAAAAAAACATTTTCTGCCTGCAAAAAATCTCTGTGTAAACATAACCTTTATCTAAGATGTATTCTCAGTTCAGGCAATTTAGGCAGTATATAAGATTCGATCATTTGATGAAAAAAGGGCACACCATCCGTCAGCCAGTTTACCTATAGCTCTGAATGCTTCAGTCTAAACTTTAATTTCCATATTGTATTTTATCAGCAAAATATAAAGAATTTATTTTTGGCAAACATGCCCAATTCTGACTTTCACAAATCTGTTTTAGCTAAATAAAGTAAATTGGGGCTGACAATGTTCTACCATCCTATAAATGATATACCGTATAACTTAATAGATTCATATGTGTTGAGGCACATCCTAGGCAAATGTTTCGTTTTTATACTCACCTTTTGACAATACCAAAGCTTTCAACCATGATTGAATTTGTGGGACAGTTGCAAGGTCGCATAGAAAATAAAAAGAGTTGCACAGTCGATTTTCATGTACATAAGATTGACTGACATGGAGGGGGAGGGAGAGAGCAGGAGAGTATCAGTTTATGCAGTCTGGGTGACTGGATGTCCAATGACAGAATTGCATAGCTTCCAAAATGGCTGACTATGGTTATGTCCTAGTAGTGAGGCATCTATGGAGCACAAATTACTATGTTGCTAAGTTAAATACTGTGCAGACTAAGGCCTCATGCACACGAACGTATTTTTTTCCTCCCGTAAATACTGGTGTAAATACGGGTCCTTTGTCACACGTATTCGAACCGTGTTCCACCAGTATTTACGGATCCGTGCCCGTAAATACGGGTCCGGTGTCACCAGTATTCCACTCATATTTACGGACCCGTTTTCTCTGCACTAATCGGCAGCCCCTTCTCTCTATCATTGCTGGAAAGAGAGAAGGGGCAGCCCTTTCAACCAGAGTTTCTGCAACGATTGAAAGTAAAAGAAGTTCATACGTACCATTGTCTTGGTGACGCATCCCTCTCTTGACATCCAGTCCGACCTCCCTGGATGATGCGGCAGTCCATGTGACCGCTGCATCTGTGGAACAATAAAATTTATATTTTTGGACTAACACATGTCTGATTGATAATAAAAAATTTTGTGTATACATTTATGTGAGACGTATATAGGTTTTTTCATGTGACCGCTGCGGCCTGTGATTGGCCTGTGATTAGCTGCAGCGGTCACATGGGATGAAAAGTCATTCCGGGAGGCCGGTCTGGAGGAAGAAGCAGGTAAGTTAACTTTTAATACTATTAACTCCAGTGGTAGTCACTGGCCCGGGTGCTAAAAGAGTTACTGCCGATCAGTTAACTCTTTCAGCACCCTGGACAGTGACTATCCCCTGACGTCGCCTAGCAATGCTCCCGTAATTACGGGTGCACACACATAGCCACCCATAATTACGGGAGCCCCATAGACTTCTATGGGCCTGCCCGTGCCGTTATTGCGGCCTGAAATAGGACATGTTCTATATTTTTCAACGGCACGGACACCTTACCGTAAGCATACAGGGAGGTACCCGTGGCCAATAGAAGTCTATGGGCCTGTAATTACGGTCCGTAATTACGGCCGTTTTTACGTTCGTGTGTATGAGGCCTAAAAGGAGAGATACAGTCATACAAGTACATGTAACTTTTGCGTACATATTTTTTTCCAACGTACAGTAAACCGAAATTCTGTCATCTATTTTTCTTGTTAGCTTGAATGCGCCATATTGTCTGTAAGGAGTCATTACAGGCTGGGGAGAGGCTGACTATAGTGTTCTCAAATGGGATTAATGTCAAGTCTGGAAGAGTGGAAATATGGGTAACATTAGCAGGTCAACTTCTAACACTGCACTTTTATGAGCTGGCGACTTTAGTTTTAGTGGCCCTGAGACGTATGATATGTTTTGCATCAGACAGACTTTTATAGATGTCACGCAGGCTGGTTCATGCCCCGGTAATTTAATGAATGCACTATATGCATAGCACAAAAGAACAACTGTCCAAATCTCTCAACCTTAACAAAATACAGATTTGGTGCACTGTAAAAATGGTGGGATGGGAATGATAGGACGATGACAACACATTCTGCACCATCATTTTATACCAGGCGAGATACTTACACCCTGAATGCCTCATTTGACTTCAGTGCACAGGAATGAAAAGATGGTGAAAGCCATAAAACCCCTGAACGGCATATAGGGACACATCTGTGTATGTCTCTTCCACAATGGGAAATGACTGAGTCTTTATGTATATTATAAAATTAGCATTTTTGATTAATTGCAACTTGCTTGTAGAGCGGAAAAAATGATACAACACAAAGGAACATTTACAATTAAATTGACTGCTTCTCATATACTTCATAATATGTTTCCGCAATTATTATTTTTTTATTTCTAAAGTCTCCGCTCACTCATCGTAGAACGGGCAAAAAATGACAGACCGGTCTATGCTCAATTGAACAAACAGTGATGTATAAAACATTGAGGTACTGTTAAATATACAATATTCTGATTGAAATCCTGTCAAAGGAGGATTCAATGACTATTTTAAATACATGTGAAATTATGCATATAATATCCTGTAATATTAGCAGTAAAATCATGAATTATGGGAAATACATCTGCAGGGCTTCTTTCTTGTCATTGCGTGCCATTTGATTCTAACCATCTTAAATCACAAGAGAAGTAGAAGGAATATTGATGTTTGAGGGCTCTCAATATATAACCATTGGCTTGTTTTTATCACCCAAACTTTTTAAACTTCATTTGATCTCCAAATAGACAACCAGAGAAATTAATTATTGACCAATTCATTTGCCACCTTTTGCTGCGTTAAGGAAGAGCAATGGAAACCTCTATCGGATATCTTTCTCAGTTTGCTCCAATGAATAATTTATCAACAATTTTCAGGCGTTGATCAGAATACTAAAAACTACCAATGTTTTGGATGTTAAGTTCATGATATTGTGTAGCTATGTACTCTTGATTCATTATTTGATATATACTTTATATTACAGAATGCCACTCCACGTGTGGAAGCTGTAGTGGGAAGAACCATTTAAACTGCACAGACTGCACTGCCCCTAGTGTTCTGTACTATGGGGCATGTTTACCACAATGTCCCGAAGGAGTCTATGGCAAGGGTGCCGCTTGTCATGGTGAGTAGATCTGTAAATGGTTTAATGACAAACTCCTGCTATGTGCCTTATTAGAGCATTTCTTTTTGTGGTTTTGAAGTACCTGGCTTTTACACATAATGGAGGTATGTTTTCTGATTGTTGGATCAATAAGAATGTAGCCTGTCCGTTTGTCAGAAGACGCCTAAGGACATCAGTAAAGGCACATTGATTTTTATCAATTATTTGTATCTATTTCAGCATTTATTGTCTCTGTAACTAGTTCTGAATACAAAGTATATTTATGCACACAGTACATTTTTTCTGTTCTTATTTTGCAGCTTGCCACCCCTCCTGCAAAGAGTGTAGTGGGCCTTCTGATGCACATTGTTTGACATGCCACCCTCATGCCACACTTACTGGTGGAATCTGCAAGACTTCATGCCCTGATGGACAGTACCTCAATTTAGTGGGTTATTGTGTTGGTAAGTACGTTTTTGTTCTATTTTAGTAGTTGATACTAAATATCAGACTCCCATATTTACCGATAAGCTTGTACCTGTGGACAAAAACCTATTATTTTGTGACAGCACATTTATTTAAAGCCTTATTCAGATGGCCATATTCGGTTCATGATCTACGGACCCTGTGTCGTCCTTATTTCCAGGACCGACCACAGTTCAGCATTTTATGAAATACCGCCGACACAATGTCCGCATGTCACGGATCGAACAATAATGCCTGAAAGGGAACGTTCAGTATTTTGATTCTACAGTAAAAAGGTTAAAACGTGTATGTTTTTTTGTGTATTACTAATGCTGTTTCATGCTAAACAGAGTTAACATATGTACTAATGTATAACTAGACAGGCACTGTTTGACATTTTCTATTGGTTTTGATCTACTGCACTCCATCACTACACAGGTCTGTGTCCTTAATCTCAACCATCTTCCATAATCCCGTTTTGGTACTATCTTCCTCGTTTCCACACTGGCTATACTGCATATTACATTACAAAAGAAGTATGTGTCTAGAAACTCAATAATATTCCATAATCCTATTTTAACATGTATGACTATACTATCAGTATAAACCCTTACATTTACTGTTTCTTAGACAGTTTATATGCCACCCTCTAGATGCTCTCTAAGGCATTCATACCATATGATAAAATTATGAGTACCGTATTGTTGTTTCTTATACTAAAACGCCATAAAATGAAATTCAGTGATTTTATTCAGTTTTTTCTTCTCTTATATTTAGGATATAACAAACCTTATTTAGTCGTCGTCCCCCCCTATTAGTCTCACCATAATGCTTGGCTTTCGATTCTTAAAAACCATTTGGCACCCACTCATTTGACTTCACAGTCCATCTCATTACAAATTGTATATCACTGCCTTAATGAACGATTAAAAT
This sequence comes from Rhinoderma darwinii, assembly GCF_050947455.1. Lineage (NCBI taxonomy): Eukaryota > Metazoa > Chordata > Amphibia > Anura > Rhinodermatidae > Rhinoderma > Rhinoderma darwinii. Next base: position 220,589,471 of record NC_134687.1, read on the forward strand.
TGATATTTATTATAGTAATCAATACTAAAAAATTGGCTCAATAGCCAAAAGGACTGTATAAGGCAAAAGCAGATAGACCAGTAGGGAAACGCTGATGGATGTTGCAGTAGTCCACATATATTCGCATTTGCGTATGTAATGGAAGTCCCTATATGTTATATTATAAACCTGGTGATCCCTGCCACTAAAGCTGTGTCCCTGTAAGTGTGTCCCAACGCGTTTCAGCGCATTTCGTTGTTAATGCGCATCATCAGGGGTCACAATTTTGGTTATTTCATTTAAAAACACAGATAGGCCGGTTAGCACATGTAGCGCGCCATTAACATTCACCCGAACGTACATTAAGCTATATCAGCACAACGCTCTATGTGCAGTGGTAATTTGTTTTCCATCTCATTACAATTCCATTTTAACAACTTCACCCCTCACTTTCTACCAATAGGTATAGCACCATTCAGCACCATCATGGCGAAAAAGTACCTGACATAGTCATAAATTCGAACTGTATCATTTACTATAACTATTGACATTATTTAATAAAAAGCACATACTTTTTTTTTCCATAAATGTTTTTTTTTTTAGGAATAATAACATTTCAGTTTTAAAATTAGTACATTTTTGGTACATTTGATAGATGTTTATTTTTATTCTTTTCCATAAATGAAAATATAGAATTATTACCTACGTGCTCCGTCTCCCTTTGTTGCTCCTACAGACTTGATAAATTTACACCATGAAATGTTGTCTAATATGTTTCTGCCGCTAATACAGGCTCCATTAGTTACATCATTTACTCTTTTTTTTTTAGTGGAAAATAGAAATGAGTAGGCTGATTATACGTATCAGAAATGAGTACTTCACTCTGTACTATGTTCATACACTACTACTAATGTGTTAAAGCATTATTTCATAGCCTTCTCAGCAAGTATTGATTGTATTGTATTTTCCCTGCTCTCCAGAGGTATGCAATGTTACCTCTATTGCAGTACACTAATCTATTTCCATCCATGTCACAGCATGCACTGCCCGGAATGGACAACAGCCTGGAATTGCTACGTATCCGTCAATTTTAATGGCTTACTAGGCATGCATTTCGGAAATATATTGTCAAACGTGATCCTAATTTTTTATCTGTTCATTAAGAGGATGAATTTAGAGAGACTATCAAATTGCTTTCCTTGTTCTTGTTATTTTAGATGAGCCTGTGTTTCCTTATTGTATTTTTCAAATTACCATGTGCTTCTGAAAGAAGTGACATTAAATTTTAAGGCACGGTCATACAGCTTGTTTTCAGGCATATTTCGAACCGTAAGGGTATGTTCACACGCTTAAAGAGTCTCTGTCACCACATTATAAGTGGCCCATATTGTACATGATGTGATCGGCACTGTAATGTGGATTACAGCAGTGTTTTTTATTTAGAAAAACGAGTATTTTTATGACCTATTTTAGCATTATGCTAATGAGTTTCTTAATGCCCAACTGGGCATGTTTTACTTTTTGACCAAGTGGGAGTTGTACAGAGAAGTGTATGACGCTGACCAATCAGTGACCAATCAGCATCATACACTTCTCTCCATCCATTTACACAGCACTTAGTGATCTTACTAGATCACTATGTGCAGCCACATAATCACACACTAACGTTACTCAAGTGTCCTGACCGTGAATAGATATCGCTTCCAGCCAGGACGTGATGTCTATTCAGTCCTGACACTTCGCTAACGTTTGTGGTTGATTTACAGCACAGCAAGCGTAATCTCGCTGTAAATGACAGTTTGCAGTGTAATCTCGCGAGACTATGCTTGCTGTGCTGTAAATCAACCACAAACATTACCGAAGTGTCAGGATTGTGAATAGACATCGCGTCCTGCCTGGTAGTGATGTCTATTCACTGTCAGGACACTTGAGTAACGTTAATGTGTGTGTAGGTGGCTGCACATAGTGATCTAGTAAGATCACTATGTGCTGTGTAAATGAATGGAGAGAAATGTATGATGCCGATTGGTCAGCGTCATAGACTTCTCTGTACAACGCCCACTTGGTCAAAAAGTAAAACACACCCAGTTGGGCATTAAGAAAGTAATTAGCATAAAGCTAAAATAGGTCGTAACTCCGTCAAAAATTATCGTTTTTCTAATAAAAAACACTGCTGTGATCTACATTACATCACATGATGTAGAAGATAGGGCATTTATAATGTGGTGACAGAGCCTCTTTAACAAAATCTGGCTGAAAATATGGAGCTGTTTTCGAGGGAAAACAGCTCCTGATTTTCCGCCGTTTTTAAGCAACTCGCGTATTTTGCAGCGTTTTTTCCCGGCCGTTTTTGGAGCTGTTTTTCTATTGAGTCAATGAAAAACAGCTCCAAAAACAGCTCAAAAGTGACATGCACTTCTTTTTACGGGGCGTCTTTTTACACGCCGTTATTTGAAAATAAGGCGTAGAATAACGCCCCGTCAGAACAGAACGCTGTATTTACCATTGAAATCAATGGGCAGATGTTTGTAGGCGTTCTGCTTTCGATTTTTCAGCTGTTTTACGGCCTGAAAAACGGCTGAAAATAGCCCGTGTAAACATACCCTCAAACACTCGTATTACACTCCAAAATACATTTGAGTATGCCGGCAAACAGTTTCTCATTGATGTCAATGGGAAATATAGTGTGTAGTTCATAGGAGGCGTAATTTAACGCAGCTGAATGAAAGAAAAAAAAAACAAGTATTATGTCACTTCTTGAAGCGCTTTTCCAGCTGATTTTCTATTGACTACAAAACAACCCTTCAAAAATACACCTCAGAATACGATTGGAAAACGCTTGAAAATAAACTTAAAAAACGCTTGCAAAAATCAAAATTGCTTTGAAAATTAGCTCCGAAAACACCTGAATTTAGAAGCTGTTTTCTCTTGGTTCTTCTTCTGCCTCCAGCATAAGCCGTGTGAACATACCCTATTCTGTTTGTTCTCTGAATTTTAAATCCACCATATTCGGGACAAACCTTCCTGAGACAAATTTGAAACTATGCATTTTATGTAACTAATTTTATAATCTTAATACAATATTTTAAAAGGATATCCACTGCTTTGTTAACGGCGCTTGGTTAAATAAGCCACTTAACAACATAAATTACTGACTTGGCAATACATTTGTGGTATCAAATTGAAGGAGAACGGCCAAATTGTTCTGATCAGGGAAGAATCCATTTATTGCAATATGATGCCAGAAGATGACCATATACATAGCCCCTTTTAGTATCCTGCCCAAAATGTATACTCTTTAACGTGAAAGCATTATTATTAACCAAAATGACTATTATGATGAACCTATACTGTTTATACTGTAAAATGCTCAATCAGACCTTCAGTGTAATTGCACCTTATAAACTTTTCATTCTAAATGGACCAAACATTCTGCGAAGATTCACTTTCCAACCCGTGCTCAAAATCTGAGATCCTGGCTGTTTAACCACTTAGATGCCAAATAACAATAGCTGTGGCATCGGGGGGATTTCTGCCTACAACTTATACATTTAAATCAATGATAATACAGGAGGCTGTAGGCTACTCAGCTGCTCCTATATATATATATATATATATATATATATATATATATGTCTTTTGAATATGATGAACACAGCGTCCAAAAAAGAAAAGCCATGTTTATTTTTCAATAATAAAATCAAAATATCACTTTATTTCTTTATCAAGACAAGCTAATCTGAAAACAATTGGATTATGGTGTGACCATGTATCATTTGACAAACAGTTTAAAGGTTTATAACTTTTGCTTGTTATTTACACTTAAAGGGGTTGTCCAGGTTCGGGTCGGTTTTTCGTACTGATGACCTATCCACAGGATAAGTCATCAGTAAATGATCAGATGAGACACCTGGACCCCGCACCGATCAGCTGTTTCAGTTGCCTCCGGCACTGGAAGTTATGCAGTGGTCGGTGCTGGAAGTAGATGGCTTCATAGACTGTATAGCGACCGCGCTGGGTTACTGCAGCTCTCCTAAGCACTTGAATAGGAGCAGAGCTGCAGTGTTGCAGCACAGCCGCTATACAGTGATCAGAGTCATCTGCTTCCGGCACCAACCACTGCAAAACTTCCGGTGGTGAAGGCAACGGAAACAGCTGATCAGTGTGGGGTCCAGGTGTAGGGCCCCCACCGATCATATACTGGTGACCTATCCTGTGAAAATCCGCCACATGCCCAGACAACCCCTTTAAATATAGCTTTTCTCTGAACTCTTATTCCAAGTCCAACCATCCTTCCAAGAGGCAGCAGAAGCCTTTGTTACTGTAGGTTTCCATAGACATGATTAGAAAATTCTTTACTTGAAACTAAAGAGTAGGAACCTAGAGTACATTTGTATACCCAGAGGGTTTCATATATTTATGCGTTAATATTTTATGAAGAGGTGCCGTATATTCACTATAGATTTAGAGGTTTAATTTCTCTTTGAGGAAAGTAGTTACACTTCTGAATTCAGTTCAATAATATAAGAATTACAGCCTTCGTATTAGTAGAGGATTACAAATCTAAATCTAGGCACAATTACATATTAAATATTTCAATTACACAGTTTAGATTCTTAAATTACTTTTAATGCTTTAAGGCAAAACAGATTTTGCTATTATTTTGTAGCTTTGAGTCTCATCTAAACTCCTAATAAGTGTTCTACTACAAATGAAGTGGATTCTTGCAAGTCAATATTTGTATTTCATTTTATTAACTTGATGGAGCTGTCTGCGGGAGTATAAACCAACACATGTCAGTATGAGCAATGTGCTAGTATACGCTGCATTTATATGCTGCATATTGAAATCCATTTTATGCTCACACATTACTGCTCCGAAAATACGTCATTACGCCTCTAGCGATAAGCAGCATTACTGCCATACATGCCGGAAATACGAGGAAATATAAATGTGGAATTTCTGTTCCATTCTAAAAGGAACTGAAGATTATAATTGTGACTTTATAGATACATTTCAGAAACTAATCCTGATGTTTTTTTTTACGGGAAAGTTATCAATGCAACCTGTCATTTTAACGCCCCTGGGACAGAATTACAGTAAAGTCCAAGGACAATAATGTACTTCAGCTCATAGTGCTCAAATATTAAGGTTACACTATAGTACCCATTGCAAAAATTCCATTACACCTTTCTACAAGTGCAGCCAACCCCTAAATCATACATATTTCTTCACTTCTATGTATCTTTTCCTCACATAATACAATCTGTTCAAAAATATACTCTTTATAGAAACAATCCATAGAACGGTATTCACATTATTGTAAACGTATCTATAAATGTAATAAGGTATGACCCATAGATATGGGCTGATCATCATTCACAGATGATCTTTCAAGAAATATATTATGGTTACACATGTTGCTATGATTTTTTCATAGAAACACTCGTTGATGTAGTTCATGGCACTTGATATAAACCTACACTGACCGATTTGTAAATTCATTTTGTAACATTTATCAGATGATCGTGTTAGTTGCATTTGCTTGAGAATAAAACCGGTTTAGATCTGAAGTATTGCTTTCCATAGACAAATTATAAGACTATGGCTAGGATTCTTCTTTCTTCTATGTGCGCCAGTTATTATTAAGCTCTAGTGTCCAGTGTTGGTAGAATTACTAGAATAGTAATGTAATAACTACAACTCACGCCTGTTGTTTTGAGCCAGAGCAGGGTTTGACCATAGAGCAGTATTAAAAGCACACTGATATAACCCCCTGCAGAGAGATGACTCTGTGCTACTGTACCTGAAACATGAACATTAAATGCATGACACTAAAAGTAATTTAAGCAGAATTATAGTGGATGAGAAGGTAAATTGAATTAAACTGGGCATACTGAAACTTGTAGTTTCAGGCATGGGTAGGACACATTTTTTGGGCATCCAAGTCAAACCTGATAAAATTAATCCAGAGCACCCCGCAAAAGTCCCAGTGCCCATATAACAGTTCCTGCCAGTGTCCCCCCCCCCCTAAAAGTTCCAGCCACAGTGTCCCATAAGAGTGGCAAGCACACTCTCCCCAAAAAATCACAGTTTCCCCATAAGAGTCCAACTACAGTATGGCAGTATGGAACTGCTCGCTCTCTACAGCCTGCCCAAGTCATTATACTCTCATTAACTTGTGAAATGGAAATTCACTTTAACCTGGGCAAACAGTGTTCTACTTTTTAAAACTCCTGTGACAATATTCATTTCTATATTGATTTACTGTATCTTGCAAACTAATGTCTAATGAATCAGAAAGACTAAAGCAATAAAGCTATATAGAGGATAGATTAATAGGCCTATAGTGTACAGGGCTTACATTTACCATTAACCTATAGCTTTACCGTCTTACGCCGTAACACCTCTTGCACACGACCGAGTTTGAGCCGTGAAAACGGTCCGTGTGACGTCCGCATTTCCCGGCCCAACCGCGGTACTGTATCATTTTGTTCAGTTCGGAACAGCATGTTCCGTGGGGAGGCAGAGACCCCTAACATCATAAAATGTCTATAATGCCAGGAGTCCCGCTTACCTGTACCGTGGTTGCGCCGGGAAATGCAGCCGACACTTTGACCGTTTTTCACGCCCTGCACTCGGTCATGTGCAAGAGATGCAATTGTACTTGTATAGAATATCCATCATGATATTTACCATGAGTCTATCTAGAATGGGAAAAAAATAAAATATATATGTCTGTCTATCTAGCTATATAGTATTCAAAAGAAGATCTTGCAGCACGCCTGAATAAACGACATTTTCTTTTATCACATATTGGAGTGCTGCAAGATCTTCTTTTGAATACTTTATATATTCCAAGGATCAGGACTACTTGTTGGGCACCCTGACATTTATTATCCTGTTGGGAGTGCTGGCTTTCAGGTATATATATATATATACATATATATATATATATATATATATATATATATATATATATATATAAACAAATGGATCCAGCCGCACCGGTATGCTGTGGGTGCAAGCCAACGGGATAAGACCACAATCCCAATGGTATATAAGACAAAAAATAGGCAGCACTCCGTTCAGGTAGAGGTGAAAAAAAGGCTCCAGTGGAAGGAGCTGAAACGTTGCCACTGTTTATGGGACAATAAAAGTACCCTCTTTTTTCACCTCTACCTGAACGGAGTGCTGCCTACTTTTTGTTATATATATATATATATATATATATATATATATATATATATATATATATATATATATATATATATAAAACTACTTTTTACTGGTTAGTTGTGCATTTGTAATTTGGTTAGAAATTCCACGATTTTTTCTGTGTAGCAGACATGCACATGAATTGCGACTTTTCTGAAGTGCCAAACTTTAATATAGTTTTCATAGTTTTTTTACTTTTTTTTTTTTGTTTCTTTTATTAGATTGCCATCCCCAGTGTCAGTATTGTGTAGCAAATCTGCATGACACAGGCAGTGTGTGTTTGAAGTGCCAGTACTCCAGATACTATTTTCTTGGGGATCGTTGTCTTCCAGAGTGTTCGGGAGGATTTTATGTAGAGGGCAGAACCTGTAAAGGTAAGACACATATTCACTTTTACCTACAAAATATAATAAATTAGGCTATTAAAATTGCCACCTACAGTAAGTTTTGACAGCTGTAGTGTAAATATGCGCAGATGTCTATTTTGTGGCACGAAAGAGCAGATTCTAAGAATTTCTGTAACTGAGATTGTATCTAGCTTAGGCTGAATTCACACTGCGTGTAGGAAAGCTCCTGGCGTATACGACAAACTTATCTATAGGCTCTCATTCACTTGACGGAGGTCAAAAGTGTTTTTTTCACCTACATCGGGCTGGTTTACATCAGTCTACCTTTTTTCAACTCTGTGGAATAGCGTAGTCTGCTGCACTATTCCATTCAGAGGCATCCTGCTTAAAAAGCAGTTTTTTAACATGTTCGCCTATGAGGGACAGATGCCACTGTATGCCTATATAATGGAATCTGTTGAACGTATACCTCCGACGCACACAGCAAATGCAGTGTGAATAGACCCTTATTTACATTTTACAACGGTATTGATAATTTATTAAAATATATTCACAGTATATTAACCACAATATTATAACATATGGTAGCGGTAAATTGCCTATATATATTTAATTGAGCGCATTATACATGTATATACAGATAGATAGTTAAATAGATAGAAAGAGAGAAATGCATGGATTTATAGGATGATAATAGTTACCACAATGGGAAAAACATTCTAGAATTATTTGAAGTGGCTGTTTTGTTTTCCTGTGGTTCTTGTGGTAAATTCCTCGCATCTTCCACAGGTTGTCACCTGTCCTGTAAAACCTGCAGCGGGCCAGGTCTGAACTTCTGTTCCTCCTGTGAGGATGGTCTTGTTTTGTCTCACAATGGCATGTGTACACAGACATGTGTCCAAGGATACTACCGGGATGAGAATGGATGCAAAGGTATGAGAGTCATTGTAAAACTTGTGTGTCTTAAATGCCTAGCTTTTACATGCAGCAATTTAATATATGAACGTGACAGTATCATTTATATTAGTCATATGCAGCAATTACTCCAGTTACCTGGGAACTTCATGAAGTTGCTATCAAATTTTATACACTAAATTTCAGTATTTCTTATGGTGTGTGAGAGCTCTCCCTCCTATGGAGCCCTGCAGCTGTGTAAGCAGGACAGGTATAGGTCCATTTGCCAGCTCTGTATACAAACAGTGAATAGTTAGTTCCATTTACTTACTACATGTTCAGATCTTGAAAAGAAACTTGACGCAAAGATAACAGCAGGAAACCCTTTTAATGCTCGTTCCATAATAAACCATTTGATATAAAAAAGCTCTAAGTTAAAAATATTAAAATCGGGCTAGATTGTGATTTTGCTCTTCCATTATACTTGAATTTTAATAAAGTGGAATTCTTCCCAGTTATATAGTTCATATTAGTGTCGTAATTATGGTGAGAAAGAAAGTTACAGACATATACATATTATATAGTTCTTATTAGTATAGTGTGTTATTATGGTGATTTTTTTCTACTTTGAAGGATCTTATCTACGAATCGTTCCCTACAGCTTTTTACAGACGCTGAGCCATTATGTGGGAGGCTATAAAACGGCACATTGACTCCTATATTTTTCCATGCAGCTCCTTATGCCGGAGATGTTCTCTTCTAGAAGCAATGATTCTAGGGGAGAATACATCTGTAATACAGCATCCAATGGAGCATGCCACAATTTAAAATCACAGGTTCGGTAGGACCTAATACACCTCTTAGGGTGCCATATTACGGCTCCATACATCTAATAGACCCATAAAAAACAAATGTGCATGAGGCCTTAGTGGGTTACATGTTTTAGCACAATGTACTTTAAGAGATGAGCAAGATTTAGAGATTGGTAGATTCTAATACAGAAAGAGTACCATGTCAAAGATTTTTCTGTATAAAAAAATAGCCAACTTCTTAAACTTTTACTTGAGGTGACTTCAATAAAGGACACTGTATTCTTAGCTCAAAGATGATTTCTGCTGAGATTATTTTTTTTTGCCTTCCAAGCAAAGTACAATCAGTTGTCAGAAATAAAGACTTCTATTCATCACTGAGAAACCTTTTTTAAGGTTTGTTCTATAAACTGCAGTGTCCTTCCATGAACCATTAGTTCCGAAAAACACCTTTAGATTGGCATTGAGAAATGTGGAGTATGAATACAACAGGAACAGCCAGGTCGAAACGCGTTGTGAGACAAACTATGAATTCCATCACACAGAGCCAGCAAAGATTTAGACTTATGAAAGACTTCAATAATTGGATTTGCTATGTGACTGGAGAGAATTTGTTTTTTGGCTACAGTAAAAAGGAAGTTATTATTTGGCTGATCTATTAGTTAAGTTCTTAAAATGAAAAGTCTTAAGCGATTCTTTTAAAAATGATGTCATCATTGCAGCAAATAAATGCATAGAATTATCCTTCAACAAATATGTGGGTTATATTTGGGTGTATACTCGGAGTAGAATTACGCCTTTATAATAACCATTACATTATAGACATTTGGAGGAAAGGTTCAATATCCATCCCTCAAGACAGCGGCCGTCCTTATTTATTGTAACCATCTCATAACGTTTGTTTATTTTCCTTTGTGCAGCATGCGATAGCCAGTGTTTATCATGTGACTCAGCGGAGGGGTGTACTGCGTGTAAAGACACAAAGAAAGTTCTGCTATTTGGAGAGTGCCAATATGAAAGCTGCACCCAGCAGTATTACCTAGATTACGCCAGTGGAACATGCAAAGGTAAAAAAACATATTCTACAAAAACATCAAAAGATCTCAATCTATATATTTCTAAATGTAGAATATTCTAGTGGTCAAGTAGCATAAAAAAACTGCATGAATAAGATAACTAAACTATTATTTCAAGTACAGGTAGGGGATAGAAAGAAACGCTGAAGACTCCATAGTCCAATGTTCTTAAAAAAAAGTGTTTGGCTGTTTGTTGTAGGGTAGAATTATTAGTGACTACTATTGATCCAACAGTTCTTATTTTACGCTTGTTGTGGTAAGGAGTTTCCCCCTCACTCTGTCATTATCCCTGTTGATCATGACGAGAAAGGGAAATCTATCCAAAGAAGAAAGCAACACAACCACTAGAAGATGGGTGCAAATCCTTCCAGGACCCTGACTCCGTGTTCCACAATTGTATAAAAATCCAAAGATGAGACTGCACTCCAAAGGCAAAGTGTAAAAAGGAAAGGTATTTTATTTGCCCAGATGAAACGTTTCAACCCATCTCATGGGGCTTTTCCCAGGGCTTGAGAAAGGCCTTATGGAGCTGGGGAGAAACATTGTATATGGGTAAATAAAAGATTTGTACTTTTTACACTTACCTTTCCAGTGCTGATCTATCTATCTATCTATCTATCTATCTATCTATCTATCTATCTATCTATCTATCTATCTATCTATCTATCTATCTATCTATCTATCTATCTATCTATCTCATATCTATCTATCTCATATCTATCTATCTATCTATCTATCTATCTATCTATCTATCTATCTATCTCACATTTCTATCTATCTATCTCACATTTCTATCTATCTATCTATCTATCTATCTATCTATCTATCTATCTATCTATCTATCTATCTATCTATCTATCCCATATCTATGCCATAGCTATCTATCTATCTATCTATCTCACATATCTATCTATCGATCTATCGATCTATCGATCTCACATATCTATCTATCCCATATCTATGCCATATCTATCTATCTATCTATCCCATATCTATCCCATATCTATGCCATATCTATGCCATATCTATCTATCTATCTATCTATCTATCTATCTATCTATCTATCTCACATTATCTATCTATCTCACATTATCTATCTATCTCACATTATCTATCTATCTCACATTATCTATCTATCGATCTCACATATCTATCTATCTATCTATCTATCTATCTATCTATCTATCTATCTATCTATCTATCTATCTATCTATCTATCTCTATCTATCTATCCCATATCTATGCCATATCTATCTATCTATCTATCTATCTATCTATCCCATATCTATGCCATATCTATCTATCTATCTATCTATCTATCTATCTATCTATCTATCTATCTATCTATCTATCTATCCCATATCTATGCCCTATCTATCTATCTATCTATCTATCTATCTATCTATCTATCTATCTCACATTATCTATCTATCTCACATTATCTATCTATCTATCTCACATTATCTATCTATCTATCTCACATTATCTATCTATCTATCTCACATTATCTATCTATCTCACATTATCTATCTATCTCACATTATCTATCTATCTATCTATCTATCTATCTATCTCACATTATCTATCTATCTCACATTATCTATCTATCTATCTCACATTATCTATCTATCTATCTCACATTATCTATCTATCTATCTCACATTATCTATCTATCTCACATTATCTATCCTATCTATCTATCTATCCATCCATCCATCCATCCATCCATCCATCCATCCATCCATCCATCTATCTCACATCGCTATCTATCCCATATCTATCTACATATAATCTATTTATCTATCTGTCTATCTAATTTTATATATGATTTTAGTATGTAGAAACTTGCTGACCTGCCTGTCACATCTTTGCAGTGGCATGAGATTACTGCTGTAAAAACACAAGTTGGCAGTTTTAATTAAATAATGGTAAAACACATTATAGAGCATTGAATTATTTCAAACTTGTCAATTATCTAAGAGAAAAATTCAGTTTGTGGAATTAATTAGTCGTGGGTCACTAAAATGTAAATTGATGAAATCCCAGGGATGTGAAAGATCATGTCTCCTTTCCTTACTGCCCATTCTTTTGGACCTAATTTTAAGACTTTGGACCAGTGTTGTGCACATATTTTTTTATTAGTAATTATTTTACTCTATTTTTAAATATAATCATTACATAATCATATAAGTGTACATATCAAGAAAAAACACAATACCCCCCCCCCCCAGTACCCCACAGTGGAGAAAAATAAATAAATAATTTTGTTAAAAATATGGGAAAACTGGATATTTTCCTTATCCTTTGAAAGGAGTGATTTTTTTTTTAAACAAAATATTTAGTTTTTCCTACAATCCATTTTTTTTCAAACATCAAGATGTAATAGATATAGTTACTCCATTGTGGTAATGTGGAGACGTCCCTAGATAGCCAATACCTTGCAATCAACTTTCTTGTGGCATATAATAATTTTTGTATAGCTTCATCGTCTATTAAAGGTATCTATATAATATCTGAAACTCCCAAAATACATAAAGCACTTTCTGCAAAGATTTTACATCCGGTTAATAATATCAATAATGCTATTCCAAAATCTACATATATTTGGGCATCTCCAAAGTAAATGTACCGAATCCGCTTCTTCCAATAAACTCTTTGGCCAACTATTGTCTAACCTACAATTCTTTTTGACGAGCAGTTTTGGTGTCAAGTACAACTGAAGTACAATATAAATTTGGGATCGTAAGTAAGCCAATCTTGGTTAAAGCTTGGGTATATTTCTAAAACATAATTCCCATTTCTCAGCTTAGATCGATGAGAGAATTTTTTCAGATGTTCATTAATTAACAACCTGTATAATATGGATAATATTCCTTTTGGCTTCATCTTCCTTATAATGCAATCAAGAACAGGAAAACTGTCAACTCTAAAAAAAAAAAATTACACTTAACATCGCAACACACTGATTTTATCTGTAGATATCTATATGCAAGGTCTCTAGAAGTCCTATATTCCTGTATTAAATGTGGCAGTGGCTTAAAGAGGCTCTGTCACCAGATTTTGCAACCCCTATCTGCTATTGCAGTAGATAGGCGCTGCAATGTAGATTACAGTAACGTTTTTATTTTTAAAAAACGAGCATTTTTGGCCAAGTTATGACCATTTTTGTAGTTATGCAAATGAGGCTTGCAAAAGTCCAAGTGGGTGTGTTTAAAAGTAAAAGTCCAAGTGGGCGTGTATTATGTGCGTACATCGGGGCGTTTTTAATACTTTTACTAGCTGGGCGCTCTGACGAGAAGTATCATCCACGCTGTGACGTCACTCACAGGTCCTGCATCGTGTCAGACGAGCGAGGACACATCGGCACCAGAGGCTACAGTTGATTCTGCAGCAGCATCAGCGTTTGCAGGTAAGATCGACTTACCTGCAAACGCTGATGCTGCTGCAGAATCAACTGTAGCCTCTGGTGCCGATGTGGCCGTCACGATGCAGGACCTGTGAGTGACGTCACAGATCTGCACTGTCAGAAGCTGGGCGTTCTGAAGAGAAGTGGATGATACTTCTCTTCAGAGCGCCCAGCTAGTAAAAGTATTAAAAACGCCCCAATGTACGCACATAATACACGCCCACTTGGACTTTTACTTTTAAACACACCCACTTGGACTTTTGCAAGCCTCATTTGCATAACTACAAAAATGGTCATAACTTGGCCAAAAATGCTTGTTTTTTAAAAATAAAAACGTTACTGTAATCTACATTGCAGCGCCTATCTGCTGCAATAGCAGATAGGGGTTGCAAAATCTGGTGACAGACCCTCTTTAAGCTCCCCCTCAAAAATAAGATCCTTCACTGTTGTGATCCCTATCCTTTTCATAGTCTTCCCACAGTCCAGCATACTCAATGGTTTTAAAGTTAAATTACGCCATATTGGAGAGATGTTAAGAGAAGAATCCACATTAAATAACCTCTTAGGGCCAGTTCACACAGAGTTTTTTGACGCGGAAACCACGCCGAAAAAAGCGCCAAAAATAGCCGAAAATGCCTCCCATTGATTTCAATGGAAGGCTGAGGCGGTTTTTTTCCCTCGAGCGGAAAAACCGTCTCATGAGAGAAAGAAGCAACATGCCCTATCTTAGGGCGTTTACGTCTCTGACCTCCCATTGACGTCAATGGGAGGCAGAGAAAGCGTATTACGCTGCGTTTTTTGCCCTTGGCGCTCAATGGCCGCGGGCAAACAACACTGCGAAAAACGCGGCAAACGGTGTGCAGGCAGATCAAAATCTGCCAGAATTTTCTGCCTGCAAAAAACTCTGTGTGAACAGGGCCTTGCAATACCCCCAGAGTATCCACATCAGTGTTGTGCTAATATAGGTTGTTTTACATTTTATATAAGATGATTGTGGAAAGCATTGCTTAGCACTATTAGTAATGATATTCCATTGATCACCACTTTGATGTAATTTAGTATACTAAAGCACTACATAGTTTTGCTGAACATGTATACATCATTGTCTGCAACCTAGAGTGTTTGATAAACTGGATAAATTGACATTACTATGAAAGTTTTATTGTGTCATTATTTTCTTTAGGCTCCAGGAACCAAAACAAAAATCCAACACTAGTCTGATTAAATATAAATTGTGCAACATGTAGAAAGGGAAATGGTTGGCACTACCTTTGACTTGTGGCTCACAGGTTCATATACTTGCTGGGACTTATGGTTCGATAACCTTTATTCAGTGGTGCTCAGTGCGCATGAACGAAAGACATAGGCAAATACTCAACAGATAAGAGAATAGACTGCATGGCACTCACCACTTGCAAAAAGTTATTTTATTTTATTCTATGCAGAGGCAGGCATAACACGGGAGATGAGACAGTTGGCCAAATATAAATTGACACACATGTCTGGTAGATGTTAAATAGACACTGCAATTTGAACACACTTTGCACTAATTAATAATTTAAGGCCCCATGCACACGAACATGCTTTTGCGGTCTGTGCATGGCCCGGGCCATGCACAGATAACGGCATACAGCCCCCCTGTAGATGACGCCATACAGCCCCCTCTGTAGAGAACGCCATACAGCCCCCCCTGTAGAGAACGTCATACAGCCCCCCCTGTAGAGAACGCCATACAGCCCCCCCTGTAGAGAACGCCATACAGCCCCCCTGTAGATAACGGCATACAGCCCCCCTCTGTAAATAACGCCATACAGCCCCCCTGTAGAGAATGCCATACAGCTCCCCCCTGTAGGGAACGCCATACAGCCCCCCCCTGTAGGGAACGCCACACAGGCCCCCCTGTAGGGAACACCATACAGCTCCCCCCTGTAGGGAACGCCATACAGCCCCCCCCCCCTGTAGGGAATGCCATACAGCGTCCCCCCTCCCAAAAAAATGCGACCTACAGTGTGTTCTACAAAAGACATGTATCCCCTATCCACAGGATAGGGGATACATGTGTGATCGCTGGCATTGATAGGGAGAACGGGGGACCGAAAGTCCCCCAAGTTCTCCATGACTAACCTCTGACTTCCGGAGTCTGCCAGCTCAATAAAAATGAAAGGAGCGCTGGTCACGCATGCTCACAAGCGCGACCGGCGCTCAATTCATTTCTACGGAGCTGCCGACACAGACCCCGGAAGTCTGAGGTTTGTGATGGAGAACTTCAGGGGACTTTCAGTCCCACGTTCTCCCTATCAATGCCAGCGATCACACACGTATCCCCTATCCTGTGGATAGGGGATACATGTCTTTTGTTTAATGGCAGAGCGGGGAGATACCTCCCTGCTCTGCCGTAGTGTTCAGTGGCGTCGCGCTGTAGCAGCCATAGCAGCTGCTAGCTGAGCCTCCGGCCATGGTGGGGGCCCGTGCCGGCGGTACTGGCTCTCAGAATGTAGCAACAGAAATTGTGCAGAGTGTCCAAAAGCGGATAAGACTGGGCTCCATGTATCAGTGCGACACCGGCCACATATCTATGAATTATTATTTATTTAATGCATTATTATACCCTTCTGAATCCCACAGCGTGCCCAAACAGCAGTTTACATCTACATATATGTAACTTTATACCCGGGAGAACCCGCTCAAAATTGTATGAGGTATTTGTCTTTAGTGGCACAAACTGGGCACAACATATTGTGAACTAAAATGGCATATCAGTGGAAAATTTTAATTTTCACTTTGCACCATCCGCTGCACATTAACCCCCTCGCGCGCCACGACTTAATAGCATGTAGTGTTGCGGGGAGGGGGGGGGTTATATATGGAGTGCACTGAGCTCGCTCCATCTTTTGCAGCTGTCAGCTGTGTATTAGAGCTGACACCCAGGACTAACAGACAGGAACAGCGATTGCGCTGTTACAGGACCCTGTACAAATGACATTGTACTTACTAATGTATTGCAGTGTGTGTACCAGCAATCTAATGATCGCTGGTTCACTAATAAAATGTGTAAAAAAAAGTAAATAAAGTAATTATTAGTGAAAAAAATATATTATATATTTAAAGAGGCTCTGTCACCAGATTTTGCAGCCCCTATCTGCTATTGCAGCAGATCGGCGCTGCAATGTAGATTACAGTAACGTTTTTATTTTTAAAAAACGAGCATTTTTGGCCAAGTTATGACCATTTTCGTATTTATGCAAATGAGGCTTGCAAAAGTACAACTGGGCGTGTTGAAAAGTAAAAGTACAACTGGGCGTGTATTATGTGCGTACATCGGGGCGTTTTTACTACTTTTACTAGCTGGGCGTTCTGACGAGAAGTATCATCCACTTCTCTTCACAACGCCCAGCTTCTGGCAGTGCAGATCTGTGACGTCACTCACAGGTCCTGCATCGTGTCAGCACCAGAGGCTACACTTGATTCTGCAGCAGCATCAGCATTTGCAGGTAAGTAGCTACATCGACTTACCTGCAAACGCCGATGCTGCTGCAGAATCATCTGTAGCCTCTGGTGCCGACACGATGCAGGACCTGTGAGTGACGTCACAGTGCTGCACTGCCAGAAGCTGGGCGTTGTGAAGAGAAGTGGATGATACTTCTATACACAACGCCCAGCTAGTAAAAGTAGTAAACACGCCCCGATGTACGCACATAATACACGCCCAGTTGTACTTTTACTTTTCAACACGCCCAGTTGTACTTTTGCAAGCCTCATTTGCATAAATACGAAAATGGTCATAACTTGGCCAAAAATGCTCGTTTTTTAAAAATAAAAACGTTACTGTAATCTACATTGCAGCGCCGATCTGCTGCAATAGCAGATAGGGGTTGCAAAATCTGGTGACAGAGCCTCTTTAAAGTCCAAAAAAAAACCTTTCCCCTTTTTCCACTAAAGTAATGTAAAAAATAAAAAAAATTAACAAAATTGGTACATCTGTAAAAGTCAGAATTATTACAAAATACCATTATTTAACACGCACGCCGTAAAAAAGAAAGCATTTAAAACGCCAAAATCGCAGTTTTTTGGTCAACTTAGCGTTTAAAAAAAATTAATAAAAAGTGATCAAAAAGTTGTATGTACCAAAAAATGGTAGCAATAAAAACTACAGCTCGTCCCGCAAAAAATAAGCCCTCACACCGCTCAATCGACCAAAGAATAAAAAAAAGTTATGGCTCTCGCAATGTGGTGAAACAAAATGTTTTATTTTTATAACAAATAGTTTTTACTTTGTAAAAGTAATAAAATATGAAAAAAACCGTATACATTTGGTATCACCTTAATCGTATTAAGTCTCAGAAAAAAATTAAGTTGTCGTTTTTACCACACGGTGAAAGCCGTAAAAACAAAACCCAAAAAACAATGGAGGAATCGCAGCTTTTTCCAATTTCAGCCTGCAAAGAATATTATTTTCAGTTTCCCAATACATTAAAAGGTACTTTAAATGGTGTCACTAGAAACTATAACTCCTCCCGCAAAAAAATAAGCCCTCACACCACTCTACTGATGGAAAAATAAAAAAGTTATGGCCCTTGGAAAGCGGGGAGGGAAAAATGAAAATGAAAAAGCAAAAAATGGTTCAGTCCTGAAAGGGTTAATTCATTTCTAATGAAAAACCATTTATGACCACGTGGGGTATTGCCGTACTCGGGAGACATTGCTTTACAAATGTTTGGGTGCTTTTTCCTCCTTAATCCTTTGTGAAAATGAAAAAAACACAACATTTTAGTGGGAAAAAAATGTGATATTCATTTTCATGGCCTAATTCTAATAAATTCTGCAAAAGACCTGTGGGGTCTAAATACTCACTATACCCCTAGATAGATTCCTTAAGGGGTGTAGTTTCCCAAATGGGGTCAGTTTTGGGGTGTTTCCCCTGTTTTGGAATCTCAGCCGTGTGCTGTCCATTTTTCTCATGCACCCATCTACTTCAATGAGCGATGTGGTCCACAAAAATGACCAGAATAGGACATGCAGTGAGTTTCACGCAACGGAAACACGCTGTGTAAAAAAAAACCACAGACGTCGCAATAGCCCCATTGAATTGCATAGGTCCGTGTGTCCTGTGTTGAACTGTAAATCTAATTTTATTAAGACTCAATACATCGCAAACAAATCATTACATATGATTAACAAGCAATTGACAGTGTGGTAATTGCTTGGGAACGTGGTAGCTCGGCTGACCGTTTTCCCACAGTTGTAGTTCAGATTACCTATCCGGCACGTGTTATGGTGCCATTCACCCCAGCAATAATTTGTATACATAATTCCTATTATGTGCTTTTCACTGGCCACTTTAATTCTATAAAACCTAGGAATTTAAATTCTGCCGGTCTTATTTACTTTCTTGTCTTTATGTATTTCTACTTTTTCCATAACTCCTATATTTATCTTTTCAGAATGTGACTGGAGCTGCAATGCATGCAAAGGCCCCTTGAACACGGACTGCTTGCAGTGTATGGAACACTACAGTTTACATAACGGTGCTTGTGTCAAGCACTGCCCCCCCTCACATTACAAGCATGGAGATACTTGCAGAGGTGGGTGTCTAGCCACTATTTTTTATAAATTAGTTTCTTAACTATGTCAAAGAGGGTTATCCAGTGACATAAAATTGATAGCCTATCCTCATGATAGGCAATCGATATCTCATTGGTGGGAGTACGACTCTCAGTAACCATGGCGATAAGCTGTTTAAATATAGGGTTGCGGCGCTCCGGCGAGTGCTGCTTCCCGTTCATTGCACACACAGCTCTGCTTCACAACGCTGTCACATTGGTAGCAGCTGTGCACAGAATTATAGCTTCCTCCAATTCAAGTGAATGGACGGGGCTGTAAAACTGTGCACAGTTGCTACGAGATTCGGACCACCATCGATCAGATATTGATGGCCTATCCTGACAATAGGCCATCAGTTTTTACGTCGCCCGATAACCCCTTTAATGACTTGTGTTATTTTTCTTAAATTATATTTTTTTATAGCTATTTTCTTGAAGACTGCTATGGTATACCTCTCTATATGTTATTTATTTCCCGTTGCTTATATAACTTAAACACTGTTCAGAGATTATCACTACCATCGCTATTTCGAGCCAATTGGACCTACAATATAAATTCCCAATTCCAAACAAACACACACTTGGGCAAATTTAATAGGAAACCAATCAGGCTAAAGCTACACAGCAACGCAGAGTCTTCTGGAAATTGCAGTAAAATTGCAGCATTGCCGCAACTAAAGGGCGACCGCAATGTTTTTCTATTGTGATCTTGTTAAAATATATATAAAAGAAGTTCCTTGCAACTTTCTTTTATATAGTTAAACAAGTTGCCCATGAGTGGCTGTAAGGCCCCATGCACACGAACGTAAAAACGCCCGTAATTACGGGCCCATAGACTTCTATTGGCCACGGGTACCTCCCCGTATGCTTACGGGAAGGTGCCCGGGCCGTTGAAAAATATAGAACATGTCCTATTTTAGGCCGTAATTACGGCACGGGCAGGCCCATAGAAGTCTATGTGGCTCCCGTAATTACGGGTGACTACGTGTGTGCACCCGTAATTACGGGAGCGTTGCTAGGCGACGTCAGTGGATAGTCACTGTCGAGGGTGCTGAAAAAGTTAACTGATCGGCAGTAACTCTTTCAGCACCCTGGACAGTGACTTCCGATCACAATATAAATCAAGGTGTAAAAAAAAAAATAGAAGTTCATACTTACCCAGAACTCCCTACTTCTTCCTCCAGTCCGGCCTCCCGGGATGACGTTTCAGCCCATGTGACCGCTGCAGCCAATCACAGGCTGCAGCGGTCACATGGACTGCTGCGTCATCCAGGGAGGTCGGGCTGGATGTCAAGAGAGGGATGCGTCACCAAGGCAACGGCCGGGTAAGTATGAATTTCTTTTACTTTTACCTCGGAAAGGGCTGCCCCTTCTCTCTATCCTGCACTGATAGAGAGAAGGGGCTGCCGATTAGTGCAGTGCAATTTTGCAGCGAAAACGTGCGCATAAATACCGGTGGAATACTGGTGACATCGCACCCGTATTTACGGGCACGGGTCCGTAAATACTGGTGCAATACGGGTCGAATACGTGTGACCAGGGACCCGTATTTACATCAGTATTTACGGGAGGGAAAAAATACGTTCGTGTGCGTGAGGCCTAACGCTACTATTTTACTTTGTGTGATAGACTATAAAATACTTAAATGAATGAGTTCACACAAATACTCTGTCCTACACAGCGGTCTTTTTCTGCCTACATACATTGTGCAGCATTAGATTTGTTAAGATTTCTGCTGACTGACTGTGGTTCACGCAGTATATATACTGTATTACATATATATTATAGTTGCTTCTTTGCATGTTACTGTCTTAAGACTTGATTCAGAGTGATATTTAATTCCTGCTCTAGACCGTGAGTGGATAGATTCATGACAACTTATCTAAAAGTATGTATTTTCCTTGCTGGTTTTATTATCCCTGTGTGTCTCTGAAACACTGATGGACTGTAGCAAATGTGTTCTCATTTGCCTAGAAATCTTTTTTAGCTTTGTGTGTGTTTGAATCATTTTCTTTGCCGTAATTCAACCTGGATATTTATTAATGCTAAGGATTTACAATGTGTATTGTGAATCAGCACCTATTGTTTTAGCAGCTCACCAGCTTGATTCGTTCCTGAGTACAGCTGTCAAGTTTCCTCTGTTAGTGATTTTATGATAAATCACGGAGAATAAGGGTATGTTCACACAGAGTGTTTTCAAACGTTTTTTCGGGCCGTAAACGCCTGAAAAACGGCCGAAGAATCGGAAGCAGAACGCCTCCAAACATCTGCCCATTGATTGCAATGGAAAAAACAGCGTTCTGATCGATGGCCCGTTTTTTTACGCGGCCGTTTTTGAAAAACGGCCGCGTAAAAAAACGGTCGCGAAAAAGAAGTGCCGGTCACTTCTTGGGACGTTTTTGGAGCTGTTTTTCATAGACTCTATTGAAAACATCTCCAAAAATGGCCGTAAAAAATGCAGCGAAAATCGCCAGTGGCTTAAAAAACTTCTGAAAATCAGGAGCTGTTTTCCCTTGAAAACAGCTCTGTATTTTCAGACGTTTTTGACTCAGCGTGTGAACATACCCTTAGGCCCAATGCACACAAACGTGTTTTTGCGGCCGCAATTCCCCCAAAAGTCCACGGGAGAATTGCGGCCCCATTCATTCCTATGGGGCCATGCACACGACCGTGGTTTTCACGGTCCGTGCATGGCCCCGGAGCCCTGACCGCAGAAAGAACGGGCAAGCCTTATTACGGGTGTGTCCTGCGGTCCGGGCTCATTGAAAAATAATGGCCGTGGCCATGTGCACAGCCCGCGGTTTGTGGGCGGCTTGTGGCTGTCACTTCGTGACCGACCGACCCGGAAATCACGGCCATGCACAAGGCTACGGTCGTGTGCATGAAGCCTAAGACTTCCCACGTAACTTTTTTTTTTTTACCTATTGAAGGGAATTAGAGCAAAGAATATATAACTGTAGATATTGTGTATACAGCGACCATGTAATAGAGCAGTGCAGGGGTGTGATTTATTTTGTTTTTCATTTTTTAGTGGGGGAGTTGTCTCTGGGTAAAAGTGGTGCGATATGTTACTAATATAGCAGTCATTTTCACTGCCAATTTTTCGTGAATATTTGGACCATTTTATCTAGTTCAATCTATTTTTCATTGTGGTAAGAATCATTCACAAAAAAGGTACATACATACACTCATCAACATCGTAATTGCAGTACAGGTCAAATTTTCCTTTCCTGATATGCACTTTTTTAAGCGATAATATATTTGCAAGCACTTTGAATATCATAACTACACTCTTCAACATTGAAATTGCAACACTAAGAAGGAAAAGTTTTGGAATTGTGGAAATCACAGAATCGATAGCCAATGATGAAAAAATAGAAAAAAATATTCCAAACATCTTGAATTATTCAGTATCGAGTATGAGCGCCACGCACAGAAATACATGCAATTAAACACCTAGGCATGCTATCAATGAGGTTATTAATGGTTTTCTGAGGAATGTTATGCCATGCTGAATGCACATGGGCACGCAAATCTTCAAGATTAGCTGCTGGCAGCTCCCATTGCAACTGCCAACCAATGACGTCCTAGATGTGCTCGATGGGAAACAAGTCCAGAGACGCTGCAGGCCATGGTAGCGCGTTTAGGCCACGCAGGCTGCTCACAGCAGCATGAGCAACGTGCGGCCAGGCGTTCTCCTGTTGAAAAACGGCTTCTGGGACAATTTTGAGAAATGGCTTTACCACTGGTTCCACAACTAAATCAATGTAACGCCGAGCTGTTAGTGTACCTGAAATGAAGACTAGAGGGGTCCGGCTACCCTACATTATGCCACCCTGCACCATAATCCCGGGAGTAGGACGGGTGTGACGTTCCCTTGTGAATGAATCTCGTGGTCTCCAGACCAATTTTCCGGCTATCATTGCGTCCGAGACAAAAGCGTGACTCATCTCTGAAGAGGATCGACCTCTATTCCAGCCTCCATTGCTGTCTTGCTGTGCACCATGATAGCCTTTGATGGCGGTGGCGTGTGGTCAATGGCACACCTGTAGCTGGATGTCTGGCTCATTGCCCAATGTCTTGCAAACGCCAGCTGATGGTTTGTGTCAGCACTGGTTGCTGCCCTAGGCTTGGGATGTGACGTCCAATTTCACTTTCAGTACAGAATGGATCGCTACGTGCCATTCTTCCAACCAGACGATCCGTTCGTGCAAAGGTTTGCCCTCACACACCTCTTGCTGTTATTCCCGTTCATTGTTGTTGACCCAACCTCCGGGACACACAACAATGAACAGTGATGACATCTCGGCCTAGGCGTGTGTCGATCTGCTGGAGTAATAAACAAAGGTCTCTCAGTTCAAGGATTCTGTCCCTCTAAGTGGCGATAACTGGCACGTCGACAAACAGGAGGCATCGCACAATCATCCCACACCACTTAATCTGATTTTTGAGGTTTCCTGTGGCTAAAAAACTTTGCTTTTAATCTGGTTTGTATGCCCCTTTCACATGCCAAAGATTGGCGCTAGATGCTTGAAAATTGATCATTTGCAGATCTTAGCGACACCTGCTACTTTCTTGAATTGCATAACCTTACGGCTTGCCCTTCTTAGTGTTGCAATTTCAATGTTGAGGAGTGTATATTCCATTACAGACACTCTTCCTAGTGGTATCACATGTTGTTTCTCACAAATATAACTACTTAGAGAACAATTTCTCGTATTTTTTTGTTTTTTTTGCTAACCTGAAGCATTAGGTACATACCGACTTTCCATACCATAGATCTGTGGTGAGCGTTATTGCAATGCATCCCTTCTAGTTATATACAGATATAGAAATCCTTCTCTTGACTGATAACTTGCTGCAGCGTAATATCACACAACAAAAGCCATTGAAAGTAATTGAAAAAGTCAATTTAAAGTTTCTTGCCACTGTATATTTAATGCGTTAAAAGTCAAGGTAAAGATCGATACATCTATACTAGTAATTGTTCAGCGAATTCCTAATCCCTCCTTTCCTAGCTCTCCTAGGAGCCAGTATATTGCCCCACCAGTTCCCCTATACTTTCTCTAGCCCTCCAATCTGTCAGACCACAACTTCCCTAGCGTGGCAGTACAATTCTTGACTGATTTTCTATATGCCAGACCGCTGATTCTCTAGCTGTACTAGGTGCCAGACCACTTCTTCCCTTGCTCTCCTACTGTTTGTTCCAGACTCCTCCTTTTCTAGCTCTCTTATGTGCCAGACTACTTTTCTAGCTCTCCTATATGTCAGACCACTCCTTCTCTAGCTCTCATATGTGTTATACCACTCCTTCTCTAGCTCTCATATGTGTCATACCACTCCTTCTCTAGCTCTCATATGTGTCATACCACTCCTTCTCTAGCTCTCATATGTGTCATACCACTCCTTCTCTAGCTATGTGCCAGACCACTCCTTCTCTAGCTCTCCTATGTGCCAGACCACTCCCTCTCTAGCTCTCCTATGTGCCAGACCACTCCTTCTCTAACTCTCCTATGTGCCAGACCACTCCTTCTCTAGCTCTCCTATGTGCCAGACCACTCCTTCTCTAGCTCTCCTATGTGCCAGACCACTCCTTCTCTAGCTCTCATATGTGCCAGACCACTCCTTCTATAGCTCTCCTTTGTGCGAGACCACTCCTTCTCTAGCTCTCATATGTGCCAGACCACTCCTTCTATAGCTCTCCTTTGTGCCAGACCACTCATTCTCTAGCTCTCATATGTGTCATACCACTCCTTCTCTAGCTTTGTGCCAGACCACTCCTTCTCTAGCTCTCCTATTGGCCAGACCACTCCTTCTCTAGCTCTCCTATGTGCCAGACCACTCCTTCTCTAGCTCTCCTATGTGCCAGACCACTCCTTCTCTGGCTCTCCTTTGTGCCAGACCACTCCTTCCCTTGCTCTCTTATTTGTCATACGACTCCTACTCTAGGTCTCCCATATGCCAGCCCACTGGCTTTCCTATGTGCCAGACCACTCCTTCTCTAGCTTTCATATGTGTCAGACCACTACTTCCTTAGCATTCCTGTGTGCCAGTTTACTTATTCTCTAGCTTTCAGGTGTACCATATGGGGGGAATTTATTAAGGCTGGCGTTTTATACGCCAGTCTTAATATAAAGAATGTTGGCGTAAAATGTGTCTAATTTTTTAAGAGTTGCACTCTTTTTAATAAATTAGGCACATCTCTGGCCATTCGTGCACCAGAATGTGAAATCTGCGTCAGCCTTGAGCTGGTGTAGATTTGTGGCATAATTTATTCCAGTTTCTAGTGTACATTATGCTAAATTAGAGGGGCCGCGGGTGGCCCCTTCCGCTAAGCCAGCGGAAACGGCACAGTAGTGTAATTTTTTTACCGCAAATAGCGACTTTTCTACTCCATAAAACTGGCATAGAAAAGTAAATCAATTCTCCCCTAAGTGTCTAAGATAATGAAGAGCTGAATTTTACACAAATCTATAATTAATTTGTTTTCATGAGATTAAGGTTATTCTACTGTATTAAAAAACAGAAATGTCATAGTTTTAATAAAAAATTTGCTGATTCAAAAGGATATTTGCAGGATGTGACCTAGAGACGATGCCATGCTTTTTATTGTAATCTATAGAAATGTACAGTCTCCTAACTCGCCTGAACAAACATTGAGCAAACATAGTAAAAACATGGATCAGAATTCTGCTAAATACTTGTTGTTGCTTTAATGACCTTAAATATTACATTAATTTTCAAATCCCGCAGTTTGCATTCGAATCATTTCCTGGCCTGCTCTGTCATTACTTGCTGTATATTTGACAACTAGGGCAGCTTCTATATATCTTACACACTTGAAATTGAATTTGCATACATTTATTTACTGCACAGAGAAGTTATGGTGCTCCCTGTTTAGAAATAAACATGAAATACTAGATTCATGGACGTTTTTACCTCCTGCGGATATAATCCAGACTGACAGGCAATCCATTATTTATTAACTCCTCACTGATGACCTTTTACAATGTACTTCTTCCTTCCCTGCTTCCTACCTGGCCATGAGATAATCGGGTCATCACCATCTCCTATATAAATATTAATGCGTCCTACTGTCATCGAAATTCTAATTTCTTCTCTATTATTTTCATTCATCTTAACATCCTCTTCTTATGACTTTTGCTCCATTGTATATTTCTCATTTTTTAATATGCTTTAGTTCTACTCCATTCTGGTCTCCTCCTTAAGTTGTTTTTTGTGTTGGTTGGGAATATATCCCTTCTGCGCTCTAATAATAATCATAAGCTGTCATCAAGCTATGTGATAGTGAGATCCATGTTAAAACCGTCCTTGAGAGTGTACCAGAAATGCACAAGTGTCTAAAATTACAAGAAATGTTTCCGGTCGTGCTTCATTCTGTTAAGCATTTAACGAAATAGTTTAAAAGGCCCATTAAAGTCAGGCCTCATAAAGATCGCAGTTTATTGCAGCCTAGTCCCACTGCTAATTTCAGATTGTGTTTGTTGTACATAAATTAAATATAAACTGTTATACAATTTGCTCTTAACATGAATTATGGATTAGTCCAATGTGGACATACTGTACAAACGTCCCCAAAATTATACAACCCTAGGACAATTGTGATCCTCATATAGTTATATTTGTGTTATTTACTCCCTTGAAGAGTGGATTATAAATAGTAATGTCTTTGTATATTACAGAGTGCGCAATACACTGTCAATTCTGTGATGATCTCAATCACTGCAGTCAGTGCGAAACCCCATTTTATCTGTTGGATGGACAGTGCGTCACGGAGTGTGGTCAGCAGAACCATGTGTCCCACTCTGAACGGACATGCTACTGTAAGTAGTCTTAGCCAATAGACAAAATAAATCCTAGCTAATTTTGAGGAAACTGTCCTGTTCACAATTTACTGACACATGGTTTATTTTGTTCTAATAATGTACCCAATATCTTTTGATTTGACCCTGGTACTATTTCAAAATGTTGTCTTTACTCCGTATACAGAGTAGAATAAAACTGATAAACTATATTATCTTCATAGCCTGCCCTTCTGGATGTCTGGAATGTGACATTTCCCAGCAATGCAAAATATGTGACAATAGGATGTTTTTAAAGAATCACCACTGTGTGCATCATTGTGGACATGGATTCTCAGGAAACACTAAGACAAGAAAATGTGAAGGTGAGTAACAAAAATAATGCAAATGAATGTATTTTTTTTTTTGTATAATTAAAAATGATACAATTATCTAATATACTTTCTGTATTAATTCCTCACTTTTTTTCAAGATTTCTGCTTCTTGTTATTCATTGTTTACTTCCAGTAGATACAATTCTGTCCATGGTCATGTCATGGACACACAGGTGCAGAAGACACCGCTCTGATACACATACTGTAACCGTAACGAGCCGTGCACCTGTTTGTCCATCACATGACCATGGACAGAATTGTATCCACTGGAAGTAAACAATGACTCTTTCTACTCAATAACCACACGCGACTATACTGGAAAACTGGATCACTTTTAATTATACAAAAAATAACATTAATTTGCTAAAACCAGACAACCCCTTTAATTTTTGTGTTCTTGAGTGGTATGGTGAGTGGTCACGTCATTGTCTACAGCTGGTCACTGATACAACTGGAAGGATAATGCAGTTGGGATTGGTTTTTCTGCTGCATGATGGATCAATAAATTATCTTGTATAATATTTGAAATAATAGTTAAATGTCCTTCAATACACTTGTATTGAGTCAGTGGTTTTATATACGAAGTTCCATACCCATAAATAGTGATCACATTTAAAATAAATAGGCATAATCATACACCTTAAAATCTTGTAGGCAAATGTAATGTAATTCACAATAATAAGTTCACCTATGAAAAAGAGTAACAAGAAATTTGTTAGAAGTTTACCATCACTTTGTGGAATATGGGCATAGACATAATGATTTTTCTTAATACTCTGACTGTAAACAATTATCAAGAACATATCTCTGTGAGGCACGTTGTACATAATGTTGTTGATTCTGAGTCCAATATCAAGCATAATAAATATTTGTTAGGCAGCGACTGTTACTTTATAAGGAGGGAGTGCGTATGTCATCATATGAGTGTTTATCACAGGGTGTTTTTTTTATTGGTGACAAGCTGATCCTGGGGTATCCCGCTGCTGGGACCTTACTAGGGTTAGCTGCTATTGGTAAGGGAATTCTGCACTCAATGTTTCTTTCCAATCCATCAGTTTCAATTGGCCCTCGAGAATAAGAGCTGCTCTTTGCAGGGTGTCTATATTATGGCTAATAGAGCAGACTGGGCACGCTATTGCTTAACCCTTTTATGACCAAGGATCATTGATGCCCTTATGCCCAGGTCAAATTTTCAATTTTTGACATGCACTTCTCTAAACAACAATATCTTTGCAACCACTTTGAATATCACAACTATTTTTACTTAGTTTTTTTTACAAGACTTATGATGAGGCTTTCATTTTCTAGATTATTTTAATTTCATTTCATGTTTTTAATTTTTATTATGAGCAGACAATTTACAAAAAATTTGAAAAAACACTTTTTTATAATTCTTTATATATATTTATCTATATTATATGTATATAGATATATATACGCTGTTGCAGCTCTGTAACAATCAGTCTTCTTCTCTCTCCATCAGCCTGGATCGCTGTGAGCGGTGAGAGAAGAGGGCTATAAGGCTATATTCACACGACAGTGAAAAAAGGGCAGTTAACAACAGGTCAACTGTCAGTTTTTCATGGCTGTTTTGCATCAATGCGTCTCAAAATTTAAATGCATTTCCCGGCTGTCTGGCAGTTTTTAACTGCCGTTTGCCATCTATTTTTCATGGACATTAAAAAAAAAATGGATGAATGGCAGAAGTCGAAAGGGGAAGAATGGAGCGGGCTCAGACGCAAAGCCCGCTCCATACACAGCAGATGTCAGCTGATCAAAAAGTTGTATGTACGCCAAAATTGTAGCAAAAATAAAAAGGTATTGGTCTCAGAATATGACGACACAAAACAAATTTCATTTTTTTTTCACAAATGTTTTTATTTCGTAAAAATTGTGAAACATAAAAAAAAAACCTATATAAAATCGTAATAAGGTGCAGAATTCGGTTAACATGCCATTTTTACCGCATGGTGAACTCCATAAAATTAAAACCCAAAAAACTATGGAGTAATTGCTGATTTTTTTTCCATTCCACCACAACAAAATGTTTATCGTTTTTCAGGACATTATATGTTACATTAAATAGTGCAAAGAAATACAACTCATCCTGCCAAAACAAGCCCTCTTACAGCTATGTTGATAGAAAAATAAAAAAGCTTTAGCTTTTGTAAGATGGGGGGGGACTGACTGGGGCGGGAAGGGGTTAATGTTGTAGAATACAAAGTAAAAAGAATTGTTTGGATTGTAACCTGATCCTTTGACACCTGAAATATATGGCAGTCGCTTTTGTCCTTCCAAACCCCCCACGATATAAAAAATAATATGCGTGTTGGTCTGACAGCTAATGTCTATATGCAGCTGCACTCCCTATCCTCAAAAAAAAATTTGTTACAGAAATAATGGAAGATACAAAGGTGACCTAATGTCCGATTCCTTCCTGTCCCAGTTCAGGCCTTGCTGTATTTCTCTCATATTTTAAGTAATTTAAGTCAGATTTCCAGCCTTATGAGATAACTAGGCTCTTCCTCTCAGTAAATTAATAATATGTCTCCTCCTCTCAGGTTAATGTTTGCTTGTTTAATACATAGCCAAACAACTACTTTGCATTACTGATCCCTTACTGATCTTGTGCTGATTTGCATGTAATCATTTACCCCCAACGATGCATGCAGAATTTTCACGGTTAGGCCTCATGCACACGAATGTATTTTTTCCCTCCCGTAAATACTGGCGTAAATACGGGTCCTTGGTCACACGTATTCAACCCGTATTACACCAGTATTCACGTTTTCGCTGCAAAATTGCACTGCACTAATTGGCAGCCCCTTCTCTCTATCAGTGCAGGATAAAGAGAAGGGGCAGCCCTTTCCGTAGTAAAAGTAAAAGAAATTCATACTTACCCGGCCGTTGTCTTGGTGACGCGTCCCTCTTTCGACATCCAGCCCGACCTCCCTGGATGATGCGGCAGTCTGTGACCGCTGCAGCCTGTGATTGGCTGCAGTGGTCACATGGGTTGAAACGTCATCCCGGGAGGCCGGACTGGAGGCAGAAGCAGGGAGTTCTGGGTAAGTATGAACTTCTATTTTTTTTACACGTTGATCTACATTGTGATCGGAAGTCACTGTCCCGGGTGCTGAAAGAGTTACTGCCGATCGTTTAACTCTTTCAGCACTCTGGACAGTGACTATCCCCTGACGTCACCTAGCAACGCTCCTGTAATTACGGGTGCACACACGTGTTCACCCGTAATTACGGGAGCCCCATAGACTTCTATGGGCCTGCCCGTGCCATAATTACGGCCTGAAATAGTACATGTTCTATATTTTTCAACGGCACGGGCACCTTCCCGTAAGCATATGGGGAGGTACCAGTGACCAATAGAAGTCTATGGGCCTGTGATTAGGGGCGTTTTTACGTTCGTGTGCATAGGGCCTAAGTTGTTGGGGGATGGCAGACGAACGGGAACTCACGAACCATAACATTTTAGCTGTACTCCAAAACAGTGCTGTCTCCGAGCTACAGTGAATTTGGGATAAAATTGTAATAAAAATGTTTTGTGGAGGTCCTCAAATAGCAATTACTTATATTACTCATTTAAATCTACCAGTCTGGAAAGGGTTACATAGATGTTGCTAAGACTCTTAGACTCCATTGAACCACAATGTGAGCCATTATCCACAAATGGATAAAACTTGGAACAGCGGTGAACCATCCCAGGGGTGGTCGGCCTACCAAAATTTTACCAAGAGCACATTGACAACTCATCCAGGAGTTCACACAAAAAAAAAACAGATGAACACAAAGAACTGCAGGACTCACTTGCCGTACGATTCTAAAATAAGAAGAACACTGGGCAAAAATGTCATCCTTGAGAGGGTTGCCAGGCGCAAAACACTGCTGACCAAAAGGAACACAAAGGCTCGTCTCACTTTAGCCAAAAACTACTAAGATGACCATCAAGAGTTTTGGGATAATATTATGTTGACTGATGAGTCATAGGTGGAACTTTTTGGAAGACATAGATCTCATTACATCTGGCTTAAAGCTAACACTACATTCCACCATAAGAACATTATACCAACAGTCAAACATGGTGGTGGGTGTGTGATGGTCTGGGGCTGCTTTGCTTCTGCAGGACCTGGATGACTTGTCATAATTGATGGAACCATGAGTTCTGCTCTTTACCAGAAAATCCTGAAGGAGAATGTCTGCCTGTCAGTTTATGACCTAAAGGTAAAGAACAGTTGGACAATGATCCGAAGCACACAAGCAAGTCCACCTCTGAATGGCTCAAAAGAAACCAAATGAAGGTATTGGCGTAGCCGAGAGTCCTGACTTGAATCCCATTGAGATTCTGTGGCAAGACCTTGAATGGGCAGTTCATGCTCAAAAACCCTCCAATATAGCCGAATTAAAACAATTCTTCATTTATTATCAGTAGTGGTGTTATTGCCAAGGAAACTGGATCTGAAGTATAACTAGGAATAAGGTTTGACCTGTTCACATAATTATTATACTTCCATGCAAATAAAAGTTTGTACATGCTTACCAATATTAATGTGTCCTTCTCATGTAGAATTCTAAAACGTGTCATTCTAAATGAGCTGTTATTTCTATTCTCCTATGTTATCGTGCTTCATAAAATATTGAGCAGTAAGATGGGTAGTGGAAACTACACAACCTGTCTAGTATATGAATAATATGAGAAAGAACAGAGAGGCGAGAAGCACGTACAAGGGAGATTTCAGGTTGCTTCCTTCGATCACAAAGTAATGGGTGTTAGGAATTCTCCTATTCTCCTTTATTGAACACTCATTTATGATAACCTAATGATCACAGGTGGTCACATTTGTTAATGATGGTAGAATTAATGGTTATCGATCTAGTTTAATTGCATTGTAAATTTTATTGTGTAGCTTGCTATTATAAAGCACCACTGCCACTATACAGAGAAAAAGTATATAAGATGATATATTTATTTTATGTTATGAGCCAGGTTAATTTCTGACATCAACTGACAGTCAAATGCCTAAATTTTTTTTTATAAAAGCTGCATAACTAGTGAAACAAATCCATATTCTATGGGGATGCCCTATATACCAATTCATCATTCCTTGATGAACACCAACTGGTGTAGCTTACAAAAGAATATGAATTATTTTATTCATGAATAGCCGGTCACAATATGACAAATTGAATTGCCTTCAATATTCAAGAATAATTTAACAATATCTGTATTCCTTGGGTGCACTAGCCACAGGTGGACAGCCTCTGAGGTTGACAGGGTATGAAACATAATAATCTCAAATATATTCTTACCCATATATCCCACCACTCACTGCCAACCCTATTCTAAAAAAATATTGCTGCACAATATGATAGAACTATATACAATAGATATAAATCAATACTTCAGTATCAATAATTATTATTCTAAGATTATAGATTCAGTAAAAGGACAAAATATAAATTAATGCTACAACTATTACCTTTTTTTGGATCATCATCATTCAATAAATTGTGCAGGGCAAAACGCAGGATTTTTAAAGGCGGGTTTCCAAATGCATATTTTTTAAACCAAGTTATTTTCGTCATGCTGCCACTACCCTCTGGTTTTTGTGCTACGAGTATTGGTCTGCATATATCCACCAGCCTAGCCCTTTATATTATAAGCTCTAATATAAAGGGCTAGGCTAATGGATATGTGCTGGCCACTACTTGTAGCGTAAAATCCAGAATAGATAGTGCCATACTCGGTGCCCCTTGAAAAGTGTCTCCTGTAGATAGTGCCACAGTGCCTATGTAGTTAGTTCCAAAGTGCCCCCTGTAGGTAGTACTATACAGTGCCCATGTAGATAGTGCCACACACTTCCCCCTGCAATGCATCACAAGAAAAGCGCTGAATGGCAGGGAAGGGAACTGATGATGCCCTTGCTTGGCCAGTGATGTCAGTTGTATGTGAAGTCCTCCCAGCCTTGGTCACAGGTGGGTTTCCGGGCAGCATTGTTTACTTTAGTTACGTCCACCAATAGAAACGTCCCAGAGAAACCTGGGACCAAAAGAGTTGTATCAAAAATAATATGCAAGTGATTAATGTGATTCATTGATATGTCTCAAGAATTAAGAAAGGTACATAGAGTTTGGAAAAAACATCCCATTTTGGGGAAAAAATCCACTTTAATTATGGTCATATGTTAGTAAATCAGAAGTTAGCGGCTGGTGTGATGCCCATGTTTACAAAAGTGACAACTGTAAATGAAGCCACATTGGTTGTCTCTCTTGAATTTCAGTAGCCTCTCTGTCAGACTGCTGCCTCTATAATTTTAATTATTTATCTACCTAGCGCTAACGTATTCCGCAGCACAGAAGTTGTAAAAAGTCACAGCCACCAGGGGGGCTCACAATCTAAATTTCCTATCTGTATTTTTTTAATGGAAGTGTAGGAGGTACCCAGAGGAATCCCACGCAAACATGGGAAGTACATACAAACTCCTTGCATATGTATTGGGTTCAAATCTAACCCCTGTCCCATGTCTATGGCCAGCTATTAGTCCTTCAGAGACTTTGATTTTTATGAAACAATAGTATCAGTCTGTTGAATCTCTTTCCTCTGATTTATCTGCTGGGTGTTTTGGGCCCATAAACATAATTTTGTTCCCTTTTTTTCACTGAAATTTGTGAAATCCATTGAAAATGTATATTGTCTATGTGCTGCTGTAGCAGTAAAACTTATTTACACAAGCAAATAATCGTTTAGATCCCAAGAGTGATTGTGCAAGATAATCACTTTTTTTGAATAGGTATAGCGATTAAACAGCTAGCGATAAAACGCTTGTTGATCGTACAATAGTTTATGAGAACATAAAAATAATCGTTGGTTGTTCTGACATTGTGGTATTAACCCCGTAGTGACCACCAATACACCTTTTCACGGCGCTCCAGTCTAAGTCCTTCACGGGTGTCCCGTGCAGGTTGGAGTGGGTACTCAGCTCCTGCTCCAACGGCAACGATCAAAGTTTACTTCGATCGCGGCCGTCTAACCCGTTAAATGCTGTGGTCAATAGCGACCGCAGCATTTCAATTATTTGCAGAGGAAGGGAGCTCCCTCTCTCACCGATCGGCGGACCGCAAATATAATCGCGGGCCTCCGATGGGGTGCCATGGCAAAGGACCCCAGGCCTGCCCTGGCTATGAGCCTATTAGGCCGTGCCAGAGGCACATCCTAATAGATTGCCTCTCGGTTTTACACTCACAGGCAATAATGCTTTGGTATACTAAGTATATACTAAGATCGCACAGTGAAGTCCCCTAGTGGGACCAAAAAAAAAGAGTAATAAATGTGAAATAAAAACTATTAATAAAGATTACAGTAAAAAAACAAAACATTTTTCCCATTAAAATTTAGGAAGTGTCAAAAATTGCCCAAACAATAACCTTAACCCCTTAGTGACCAGCCCATTTTAGGCCCTAATGACCAAGCTATTTTATTAGTTTTTCTATAGTCGCATTCAAAGAGCTATAACTTTTTTCGTCTACCTAGCTGTATGAGGACTTGTTTTTTGCGGGATTAGTTGTACTTTTTAATACCACCATTTTTGGGTACATATAATTTTTTTATTAACTTTTATTAACTTTTTTGGGGGGATTATAAAAAAAAACCTGAAATTCCACCATTGTTCTATGCGTTTTTAAATTGACGCCGTTCACTGTGCGGCGTAAATAACATGTTACCTTTATTCTATGGGTCGGTACGATTACGGCGATACCACATATGTAGAGGTTTTTTATGTTTTACGACTTTTGCACAATAAAAACACTTTTGAACTAAAATTATTTGTTTTTGCATCGTCGCTTTCCAAGAGCCGTAACTTTTTTTCCATCAATGTAGTGATTTTTTGGCTTGTTTTCTGCGGGACGAGACGTAGTTTTGAATGGTACTGTTTTGGGGTACATGGGACTTATTGATTCATTTTTATTATGACTTTTTTGGGGGGCAATGGAAAAAAATTGCAATTTCGCCATTGTTTTTTGCGTTTTTTTTACGATGTTCATCTTGCGGTTTAAATTACATATTAACATTATTAATGGAGTCATTACGGTCGCGGCGATACCATATATGTGTACTTTTATTTATTTTTTACACTTTTACTAAATAAAACCACTTTTTATGGAAAAAAATGGTTTTATTTATTTTTTTACTGTAATTTTTATTAATCTTTATTTCACATTTATTATTTATTTCATTAGTCCCACTAGGGGACTTTACTGTGCGATGTTCAGATCGCTGCTATAATGCTCTGGTATACTTCGTATACCAGAGCATTATTGCCTGTCAGTGTAAATCTGACAGGCAATCTGTTAGGACGTGCCTCTGGCGCATCCTAACAGGCATATGTCCAGGGCAGACCTGGGGGCTTTTATCAAGCCCTCGGCTGCCATGACAACCCATCGGAGACC
Organism: Rhinoderma darwinii; assembly: GCF_050947455.1. Classification (NCBI taxonomy): domain Eukaryota; kingdom Metazoa; phylum Chordata; class Amphibia; order Anura; family Rhinodermatidae; genus Rhinoderma; species Rhinoderma darwinii. Next base: position 220,625,454 of record NC_134687.1, read on the forward strand.
CGCGATTGCATTCGCGGGCCGCCGATGGGTGACAGAGGGAGCTCACTCCCTCTGTAAACAAGTTAAATGCCGCGGTCGCTATTGACGGGTTAAACGGCCGCGATCTAAGTAAGCTTCGATCGCGGGCGTTGGAGCAGGAGCTCAGCTGTCATCAGACAGCAGAGCCCCGGCTCCTGCCTGCACGGGAGACCCGTGCAGGACTTAGACTAGGCTAACGTGAAAAGGCGTCAGCCTAGCCTAAGGCCCCTTAGTGACGAACGTGAAAAGGCGTATTGTTGGTCACTAAGGGGTTAACATAATTTAAACTGCAAGGTGAGCACAGTAAAAAAAATAAAAAACACAAAAAAACTGTGGCGAAATTGCTATTTTTTTCCATTGCCTCCCAAAAAAGTCAGAATAAAAGTTAATCGATAAGTCCCATATACCCTAAAACAATACCAATGAAAAATACGTCTTGTCCCACGAAAAACAAGTCCTCATATCACTACATTGACGGAAAAATAAAAAATATTACGGCTCTTGGAAAGCGACGATGCAAAAACAAATCATTTTAGTTCAAAAGAGTTTTTATTGTGCAAAAGTAGTAAAAAAATCTCTAAATATGTGGTATCGTCATAATCGTACCGACCCATAGAATAAAGGTAATGTGTTATTTACGCCGCACAGTGAACGGTGTGAATTTAAAACACATAGAACAATGGCAGAATTTCAGGGTTTTTTTCTATCCCCCCCCCCAAAAAAAAAAGTTACTATAAGTTAATAAAATATGTACCCCAAAATGGTGCCATTAAAAAGTACAACAAATCCCGCAAATAACAAGTCCTCATGCAGCTATGTTGACGGAAAAATAAAAAAGTTATAGCTCTTTGAATGCGACTATAGAAAAACGAATAAAATAGCTTGGTCATTAGGGCCTAAAATGGGCTGGTCACTAAGGGGTTAACCATGAATCGTTTGATAGCAGATATGTGATGTTGTTAAATAGCGACAAATCGATTAAATATTGGGACTGTAACGTGTGTAAATACTTGCCTTTAATCTGAATTTGATTGCTTAAAGCAATCGCATCGAAGAATACTAATAAGAATATTTCCTTGTGTAAATAGACCTGTATGCTAGATTCACACTTTGTGTATTTTATTGAAGATTTTAGAGCGAAAGCCAAAAGTGGTTTCAAAAGGAATGGGAAATATATACCTTTCCTTCCTCCTGGATCCACTTCTGGCTTTGGCTCAAAAATCTGCACGAAAACCTGCAAAAAAAATACACAATGTGCGAATCCAGCCTACTGGTCTAGCTGAAATTCATAAATGTCGAAGCATTCAATAGATTGTAAATGTAACTACAACAATGTTTTTTGTTTTTTTTATTAACCGTGTTTCGTATAAAAAGAGCCACAATTGTTGCACACTAACACTTGAATACAACCATTAGGCCATGTTCACATGGAGTTTTTTGGACGCACATATTGTCTCATTTTACGTACCAAAACCGCGTTAAAAAATGTATGCTTAAAGCTTCCAATGGCTAATGAAATAACGCATTGTGTGAAAAAAAAAAAGCGCCATGTCAATTCTTGTCGAAAACGCAACAATTTTTAATTGTTTTTGCAGGTGTGTATGAGTCAGCATATTTTTAACCACACTCTAAAAGGTACAGCTGTTTAAAAAAAAGCTTAATTTTTTTCCCAAAAGATTTATGTTAATTAAAAACAGCCTAAAAAAGTGTGCCTTTTTTATGCAGATTGCGCAAATGGTTTTTTTTTCTGCCTACATTTTACTCCGTGTGAACATACTCTTGTGTTAAGATATTTTCTATTTTATTTCAGCTAACACACTTCCACCAGTTCTCCTAGTGAATGGCTCTTTTACTGTGGGCATTGGCGCTGTGAGGCCATTGGACCTTTCTTTTATGAATGTTCAAGATTTGGATAGTGAAGAGGCTAGTTTAACATTTCATGTTGTGACCGCTCCAGCCAATGGTCGGCTTGTGAAAATAACAAATGGCAAAGAGGTTCATCTCAACAAGGACACCCACTTCAGCTGGAAAGATCTGATTGAGCAAAGGGTGAGATTCAAACACAGCAAGGAGAAATCCAGGTAAGAACAATAAAACTTTTAGGGTATATTCACACGTAGGGGTTCAGAGGTATCAGTTGCTCCTGGGCCCTGGTGCCTCAGAGCCCAAATGTCTCTAAGCCACATACAAAGACACCAGTGTTATAAATGGCAAGTGGTAGTTGGGGGCCTGTTACAGATTTGGCACGGGGGCCCAGGAGCTTCAAGTTACGGCTCTGTCTACACTGCGGTCATATCACAGTTTATTACCACATTACCACAAAACTGCATCATTGTGCCACGATTTCGCACTAAATAGAAGCTGTAGAAGCCGTTCTGAGCAGAATCCGTCAGTGAGCTGCACTGACCGCGGGTCCTGTGTGGTCCTCAGCAATTTTCAGTTCTGATCAAGTCAAAGTGGATGTACGGGAAGGGGATAAATAGTGGAACGCTTTAATTTATTAGCCTTTTTATTTAATCAAGGTGTTTACAATGGGGCTCTAGTGAAATGTTGATTTTGTTGTGGCATTTGCTGTCAAATCTGCATTGCTTTTTACTGTTCTAATATTAATTTAAACTAAACAAAGGAATCCACTAAGCTTTTACAGTGCACCAGCTATATGAAGCGGGTAAAATATCTCTGAAATGTAAATAAATATTTTATTTCTAGATTTATTTATTTTTAAATCCGTTAATATACATTGTCCTGGTTTGTAGACTTGCCTATTCCTTTTATGTGGCTTCTGATAAAACAGCCCCCCTGCTGACCATAGCGGAATGTCGAAATAAGAAACAATAGGGTAGATTTACTGAGCTGTCTAAGATTTAAACACCTTGAACTTGAATCGGGCAGACTGAAGATGCGCCAAATTTATCCCAATGGCGCACGCTGTATGATCAATTTGGTGCGTCTCGCTAGACACTTTTCTCTTCCTTATACCAACCCTCAGTTGGCTTAGTTTTCTTTTAGTGCATTTTAAGTCACGTCCTCTTTTCTGCACAAAAATCTGTTCTTAAATTAGTCTAAAATGAAATGCACCAAATTGCGCCAAAATTTGGTGCATTTTCCTAGACATTGCGGAGGCAGAGACAGTAGTAAATGTTTTGTTAGCAAGGAGAAAAATGCTTTAAAAAGTCTTTGGTTGCAGCACAGCCGTAAATATTATATGAAGCCCACATTTAAGGATTTCTTTACATGTTTTACTTTCGTGTAGGAAAGGCTTCTTTTCAATAAAAATCAGTGATGGACAACTGTTCTCTCAGCCAAAAACAATCAACATACAAGCAGTGTCAACAAAGGTAATGTTTTTTTATTATCATCTACACCTCATGGCGTGGTCAGCAAAGTACATGCGGAATATCCGTGGATGAGAAAAGTATACAGATGTATATCCGTGGCGGGGCTTCACATTACCAGCTATAGCCGTAGTTCCTGTGATCTACTCTTAGAGATTGTATGGAGACACAAGCAGAAGTTGTATTCTAAAAGGATGAAACTGGGCAAATACATTGGTGCCTCCACCGCACGCTCACAGGGATTTATAGCAAGTGACTGCCTCATCAGCATTAAAAAACTTGTAATCCAGGCCTGAGCGCTGTTATTTGGGCAGTGTATGGCACCATTGTATGGGCACTGTATGATGACATTATTGGCACAGTATGATGGTGTTATGTGGGCACTGTATGGTGGTAATATTTGGACACTGCTTAGTACTGTTATTTTCATTAGTTAACAAGCACATCAGCACCTGTATCAGTAATGGCCAAGATTACATAGAATTTGCATATGTACATAACTGGTTTTCAGCCTCTGGACATAAACAAAAATATTTCCATTCAAGAACAACAGGCACATATCTTGAAAATTGTACACCAAACGTATATTAGAAATTTGCTGGGAACTAAACTGGGAATTTCATTGCATAATGAAAATAAAATAGTCTAAGTAAACCATTTCTTTGTCTGAACGGATTCTTCTATTCACGCTTATTTTATATCTTTTTGGACAGATTTTAATTTTGATGATTTTGGTTGCAAATGTATCGATTTACTATAGTACTTGGTGTTTTTGTTTAGTTAAATCACTACCCTCGTAAAGTATCGAATTCTTTTCCTGTCATGTCAGGCACCATATATCCTAAGGAATGAAGAATTAGTGGTTGGCAAAGGGGAAGTTGGCTCTATTACCGGTTCTGTCCTGGATCTAAGAGATGATGATAATCCCCAGGATGTTACAGTTATTGTTCTAACCGCTCCAAAATATGGACATCTGGTGATTCCACCTGGGAACACACCCATCCACAAATTCCGACTCGATGACATTACAAATGGAGCACTTCATTACATCCATGATGGCTCTGAAAGTCAATCAGATGTAATTGTCTTCCAGGCAAATGATGGATACTACTTCCAAAACATTCTGTTTCACATCAAAGTTGCTGAGAAGGTATTTATCCCAGAAAGATTTATAATGCCACTGACAATTTATTTGACACATGTATCATTTAGTTGTCTTGAAGTCGTATAAAACTGACAGTCATTTAACTGTAAAATACTGTTGCAGGAAGAGTAATGGAGCCTCATGCACATACATACAGACAAATGTGGCAGTTTAGCCCATAGCAATGGTATCACTTAAATCTCTGCTCTGGAAGAAATGAAAGATGAAATTTGATTGGTTGCTATAGGCAAAACTGACACTATTTCTCCTGTTTTTATTTATGATGCACAGTTTCTCCTGGTGGGTGACAACACAGGAGATGTGCTGCCGACTAGCGAAAATGTTTGGGTCACATAAAAGATGAAATCAGATGATAAACAATAGTTTGCTCGTTCATCGGCTGATCTGTGATCGGGAACTATCATTCTTACAAACGCTTGTTTAATCGATAATTAGCCCGTGTAAAAGTGCCTTAAGGTATTGACTTAATTCACATAAGTTAATTTGAGGTTATGACCTTTTTCTTACTTATTACCTCAAGGTGGTTCTGGTGCCAGGCAATGGCCCAAGCTTATTGAATGGGGTTGTCTAGGTTTGGGGCTGTTTTTTATACTGATTATGTATCCACAGGATAGGTCATCAGTATATGATAGGTGGGGGTCTGATACCAGGACCCAACACCTATCAGCTACACCGGGTGCAGGGGTCGGTGCTGGAAGCAGGAGGCTCCGACCATTGTATAGCGGCCGTGCTGTAGTACTGCAGGTCTGCTCCTATTCAAGTGAACAGCCCCCAAACTGAACAACCCCTTTAATTGCTATTAAGGGTTCCCTATGAAACCGTAACAATGGAAGCTCTAATGCACTATATGTATATCATTACCAAAATATAGAGGGAGCATTGTTCACAGAACATAAATATTTAAAAAGGATTTTGTGTATTCCGCATGATGTCAGGCTGGTCAGCAGGCCACTTATTCACCAATGCTTGTGGCATCAGATTTGTAGATGCTCATGTTAGTCGTAGTCTTCTGCAGTGGAGAATTCTGCGGTGGATCTTTAGAAATAATGCAGTGGATATTAAATCCTATTCTTTACTATTGGCAATGTACATTCAACTACTCATAACTGTCAAGTATCTTAATGCATCTACTTTTTGTTTTTAACGTGGATCAATATCACAGTATACTTATATATAGTTTGAGCTCCTAACCCAGCTGGAAAGGATCAGTGAAACTTTTTAAAGCTTCTGCTATGATCTGCTGTCTTCTATGCTATGTCTATTACCCAAATCTCTCCCTTCACTAACAGGAGCAATTCAAAGGACAGCCATAGGGAATAGAACATTTCTGGCAGTTACCCTCCTGGTGACATCAGCAGGATACGGTGCCTATAGTCTGTGAACAGAAAGAGAAGAGCAGTAAGGCCTCATGCACATGGCCATTTTAAAGATATTCAAAGCCACAGCAGGGCACCCATAGAATTGTATGAGGCCCTACAATACTTCTGGAGGCAGGAGAAGAGACCAAATCATACGTCTTCATGGTACATCATACGGTGGCACATGGAGTGCCTACAGTTCTGTTGTGTCCATTCTTCTCTCTTCCATTCACAGAATATAGGCATGGTAAATGGTACCAGATCAGATGATGCTCTACTTTATTACCTGGATCACTACTGCTTGTAAAGGGGCAATAAAAGTAGAACTGCAATGTCTCTTAGGGTATGTTCACACCTACTAAAAGAAATGGCTGAAAATTACAGACCTGTTTTCAATAGAAAACAGTCTCTGATTTCAAGGCATTTTTAATGCTGAATATGAAGCTTTTTTTTTAATTTGCAGCTTATTTTCAGGCTTTTTTGAACCGTTTTTTGAGGTGTTTTTTTTATAGCGTCAATAGAATATCAGTTCCAAAAATGCCCCGAAAAGTGGCATGCTACTTCTTTTTACGAGGCTTCTTTTTACAAGAAGTTTTTTAATTCAGCAGCGTAAAAATAAACTTCATATGAACAGCTCAGTGGATTTTCCATTGAAATCAATGGGAAACAGTTTGAAGGCTTATTTCAAGTGTATTTTGGAGCGCAAAATGAGGCTTTCACGCTCCAAAATAAGGCCCCATGCACACGAACGTGCTTTTGCGGCCGCTATTCCCCCGAAAATCCACAGGAGAATTGTGGGCTCATTCATTTCAATGGGCCCATTCACACGACCATGGTTTCCACGGTCCGTGCATGGCCCAGAAGCTCATAGAAAATAATTCACGCGGCCATGTGCACGGCCGTGATTTTCCAGGGGCGGACGGCCGCGGAGTGTCACCAGCGAACCACCTGCAAATCACGCACATTAATTTCTATGCGCCTGGAACGCAAAACACAGTCATGTGCATGGGCCCATTGAAATGAATGGGGCCGCAATTCACCCGCAGATTTGCAGGTGAATTGCGGCCGCAAAAATAAGTTTGTGTGCATGGGTCCTTAGATATTACACTATGATAAATAATAAATAAGTAATTCTAGTTACAGCCATCATTAATATTGTTATTATTATGAATTCTAGATGTTAAACTGAGTAATCTAACAGCGATGCAAAGTCAAAAGATAGAAGTTATTCTAATACATTGTGTCCATTAGAAATGTGCTGACACAAGCAGGGATTAGGAAATTAACATTTTAACGATTTACATTTCTTTGGGATATAAATACCCTGTAACAGCACATTTATTATGGTTGAAATTTGATGTGATGGACTGATTCCTAATCTTGCGCTTTTAACCCCTTTCTTTCCTTGATTACAGAGAAATGCCGGGATACAGCTTGTATTAAACTCAGCTGTTTGGGTTCCAGAGGGAGGAATGCTTCAGATTTCAAATAGACTCCTGCAAGCTAGGGCCTTTGGTGTGTCTGACTCTGATATCCTGTACACCATTACAAGTGAACATCCACAATTTGGTAATTAATCAATAACTTTTGTTGTGAATTTTCTCTGGTTTTTATACAGTTCGATACAGTTATTTGCTAATGTAGAAAATTCATTCATCTACACTCCTCCGCATTGAAATTGCAACACCAAGAGGGACAAGCCAAAGGTTTATGCAAATCGAAGAAGTAGCAGGTGTCGCTAAGATCTACAAATGATAACATTTTCAAGCACCTAGCTCCAATCTGTTGCATGTGCGAGGGACATAAAAGATAGAGTGAAAACAACGTTTTTTAGGCACAACAAACCTCAAAAATTAGATCAAGAGGTGTCGGATGATTGTGCGATGCCTCCTGTTCATCGATGTGCCAGTTATCGCCACTTGTCGCAAACTGAGAGGGACAGAATCCTTGAACTGAGACCTTGATTTATCACTCCGGCAGATCGCTACGCGCCTAGACAGAGATATCAGCGCTGTTCAATGCCGCGTGTCCCGGAGGTTGGGAGAAAAACAACGAACAGGAATAACAGCAAGAGGTGTGCGCAGGTGAAGTTCTGTACGGACGGATCGTCTGATTGGAAGAATGGCACGTAGTCATGCATTCTGTATTGCAAGTGAAATTGGACGTCACATCCCAAGCCTAGGGCCGCAACCAGTGTCGTCACAAACCATCAGAAAGTGTTTGAACGACATTTGGCTACGGGCCAAATTGCAAAGGGAACTGCCAATAGCAAATTTTGATGATTTGCGTGCCCAAGTGCATTCAGCGTGGCATAACATTCCTGACACAACCATTAATAACCTCATTGATAGCATGCCAAGGCGTGTAAGTGCGTGTATTTCTGCGTGTGACGCTCATACTCAATACTGAATAAATGAAGAGGTTTGGTATATTTTGGAATATTTTGTTTCCGTTTTTTTTTATCATTTGCATATCATTAAAATGTCTATCAATCCTGTGATTTCCACCATTCCAAAACTTTTCCTTCTTTGTGTTGCAATTTCAATGTTGAGGAGTGTATTATATCTTTTATTTATATATATATATATATATATATATATATATATATATATCTCATCGGTTATTTGACTGTTATCTGCAAACTTCTATATATCCTGACCTTTAGGGGTGCATTATTATTACTGGATTATGAGAGATGGGGTTTCACTCTCTCAATTACTTCAAAGTGCCTCACATTCTAAGGCTTTGTTCATATAGTGCTGCATTTGCTGCAGATTGTGCATGCATTTTTTAAACCCATACATACATACATACATATTATATATATATATATATATATATATATATATATATATATATATATATATATATATAAATTATTTATTTATTTTAGTTTAGATTCTGTTCCTGCTTTGGACGTAAACAATACATGCAAAATTTGTGTGCCTTAGGCCCTGTTCACACACAGTTTTTTTTGGTACAGATTTTGACACGGAATCAGCGCCAATAGGCGTCTGAAATCGCCCCCCCACATTGATTTAATAAGGAGGCAGAGGCTCTGTCTTTCCCGGGCAGCTTTAGGCTGCCCACGGGAAAAAAAGCGGCCTGTCCTTCCTTGACGCGGTTTCCGCCTCTGACCTTCCATTGAAATAAATGGAATGGCAGAAAAAACTTGTGGCGCTCGTTTTTGGGTGGTTTTCGCGGCGTTTTTTGCCTGTTGTCCTTGCATTAGATTCAATGGCCGCAGGTGAAAAACGCCGCGAAAAAACTTGGGAATATACGTTCAGGCAGTTCAAAATCTGATGCAGATTTTTTTCAGCCTGCAAAAATCTCTGTGTGAACAGGGCCTTACTGTATGGATGTTTTCCTGGTTTACATGAAAACCTGTTATGCTTAGAAACAGTCCTACAAAGACTTTCTAATGTTAATCATTGCAGGTGACGTTGTTCTTCTGGTTTCCATGTCAGCTGATGGTCCAGAAAATAGCTGGCAGCGATTGCCTGATGGCCGATTTGCCACACCAGCCACCTTTTTCACCCAGCAGGACATCAACGAGGGCCTTCTTTGGTACAGACATTCTGGTTCCCATTCACAAGGGAGAGACGCATTCAGTTTCCAGGTACAGTATTTTATAACTATTGTATGATGTTCCCTGCATTTTCTGTTAGAACTGATGTTTATTAGTGTTTGAAATGTTTTCCTAGTTACCTAAAGGGGTTGTACAGAGTTTAAAAAACATGACTGGTTTCTTCCAGAAATAGTGCCACATCTGTTTACTGGTTGTGTCTGGTGTTGCAGTTTAGCTCCATTAAAGTTAATTGGGCTCAGCTGCAACACCACACACAACCCATATACAGATGTGGCAGGATTTTTGGAAGAAAGCAGCCATGTTTTTCTCATCTTGTACAACACCTTTAATTTCTATACCATATTCTTTTAAATATAGCGTACCTTAGACTCAAAATGGACACGATGAGAGAGATTTACAAAAAAAATGTGGACTGATTCTGTTGCAATCCAAAACATGCAGGTAGGGAATTTAGATTGTGAGCCCCATTGGGGACAGTTGGTGATTACAACTTGTGTACAGCACTGTGGAAAATGTTGGTGCTATATAAGTAACATAAATAAATTGCACTAAAAAAGTGGAGTACTTGTTTATGTGTGTTAAATTTATTATGTCTTTTTTAACAATAGCTGATCCCAGGAGGTTTGAGCAGGAATTCGTCATAGAAATTAGTCCTATATTAGTCAAATTAGTACAGCTAACCAGAGCAAGTTGGTAATTTTGTTTGTTATACTTAGGCTTCGTCGACATCTGCATCAGGGTCTCGTTCTGATGTTCAGTCGAAGCTTCCCGTCAGAACGGGACCCTGACTGAAACAAACGGAAACCGTAGGTTTCCGTTTGCATAACCAGTGATTTAATTGGTGACGGATCCGGTGCCAATGGTTTCCTTTTGTCTCAGTTGTGCACTGTTTCCGTAGTTTTGACGGAATGATTAGCGTACTTGACTACGGTATTGATTCCGTCGAAACGATGGAACCCTTTCCCAACTGATCCAAAGGGAAACCATTGGCACCGGATCCGTCATCATTGAAATCAATGGTGATGCAAATGGAAACCTACGGTTTCCGTTTGTTTCAGCCGGGATTCCATTCTGACGGGCAGCTCAGACGGAACGTCAGAACCGGACCGTGGCGCTGATGTGAATGAAGCCTAACAAAGATTTTGTAATTTATCTGTTTAGTTGGAGCAGCCAAGTGACAGGAAGAAGTGCAAGGTTATCACAGATTTATCTTCTCAGAAACTGATGATAAAACTTTATTATTTATAGAGAATGCTGGTGACCGTTTTATCATCAGTTTCTAAGAAGCTAATTCAAAGGTGATAACCCTTATGGCTGCACAACCTTTTGTCACTTTTGCAAAAATAGCCACATTAATAGAACAAAAAAATTTTACGATTTTTGTAGGTAAAAAAACATAATCACCAAACTTTGGCTACTGCATAAGGATTCTAATTTACTAATATATGCTACAATTTGGGGGGAAATTCTATTTAACGTCTTAACCCCTTCACGACAGCCATACGGCTATATACGTTCCAACTGTCGATGCCCCGTGCAGTTGTCACGTACATAAACTTTGGCAGCGTGGAACGTGCATTAATGTGTGCAGCAATTTCCTGTCTGACAGCTCTCTACCCAATGGAGTCCCTGGCGAGAGCATTGCGAGCGCTCTGGCTAGGAACTACTGTCCTGGCAAAGCCCTTGACGTGGGCTTTGAGATGCCGGAATACACCCCCCTGTAGATAGCGTCACACTCCCCCTGTAGATAGCACCGCCTCCTGTAGATAACGCCACCCCCTGTAGATAATGTAAACCCCCCACCCCTTGTAGATATCGCCACCGATGCTCCCCCTAGGAGCGGAATGCCCGGCCAGAGCGTTGTTGACGCTTTGGCCGGGGATTGCGCTCCTAGTGGGAGCCCCTGACGTCACTGTCCATATATAGATAGTGACATACAGTGAAGGAAATAAGTATTTGATCCCTTGCTGATTTTGTAAGTTTGCCCACTGTCAAAGACATGAACAGTCTAGAATTTTTAGGCTAGGTTAATTTTACCAGTGAGAGAGAGATTATATTAAAAAAACAACAGAAAATCACATTGTCAAAATTATATATATTTATTTTCATTGTGCACAGAGAAATAAGTATTTGATCTCTTTGGCAAACAAGACTTAATACTTGGTAGCAAAATTTCTCCAAAGTGTCCCATAAGCTGTTTTTCAACAGGACGACGCAAGGCCGCATATTGCTTGTGCTATGGTGAGCAGCCTGCTTGGTCTAAACGTGCTACCACGGCCTGCAGCGTCTCTGGACTTGTCTCCCAACGAGCACATCTGGGACGTTATTGGTCGGCAATTGCAAAGGGAGCTGCCAGCAGCCAATCTTGAT